>NW_027507286.1:0-56230 GCF_052324685.1 Brachyhypopomus gauderio | reverse complement strand
ACACCCACCAAACAATTTATCTCTTCAAGTACTATCCTTACCCCACCTACCCTCAGCCCTTCTTAGCCACACCCACTGACTAGATCTCTCAGCTACCTCTGACAACTCCTTTACCACTGCTCTCATCCCACAGCCTCTAAATCCAAACTCAGCCAGTAGTCTTGTGGCAGACTTCGCCACGAAACCCCTAGCCCCTACCTCTACAGGTCTAATATATGCTTGCCAGCCCCGCTCTCTTACCTCAGCCACCAAATCTGCATACTTCAACCTTTTCCTTTCATATGCTGCATCAACTTCATCCTCAAACGGAACAGTTAGCTCTATGAAATACACTATTCGCTTACTTTCAGAGTACAACACAACATCTGGCCTCAAGTTTGTGACAACAATACACTCTGGAACCTGCAATTTACAGCCTACATCAACCAACAGTTTCCAATCTCTTGCATCAG
This sequence comes from Brachyhypopomus gauderio, assembly GCF_052324685.1. NCBI lineage: Eukaryota > Metazoa > Chordata > Actinopteri > Gymnotiformes > Hypopomidae > Brachyhypopomus > Brachyhypopomus gauderio. The sequence goes on along the minus strand of NW_027507286.1, from coordinate 55,778 downwards.
CCCACTTATCGCCAACTTTTGAAAACTGTGCTGGCTCCTTGCTATGCTGCCCCTCACACACAAACCTAATTACTCTATTGGAACTAGCAACTGGCATGCCACTAACTTCCAAACGCTTCTTATCAAGTGCACCTGCCAGTGATTTAAGTACCTGATTATGCCTCCATGTATAACGTCCCTGTGACAAACTCACCTTGCATGCCGACAGGATGTGCTTCAATGTACCACTTCCTGCACATAGCTTACAAGTTGGATCCTCACCTAACCACTGCCCAAGGTTTTGTGGAGTTGGAAGCACATCATAAGTAGCTCCCACCAGAAACTTTATACGACTCGCATCCAATGCCCACAACTCTCGCCAAGTGATTCTCCTCTTCTCTACACTTTCCCATTTCATCCACTGACCCTGCTTACTCTGTCCTGCAGCTTTTGCCCGTCTTACTTCCTCCTCCTGCTCTCGAATAAAACCAGTCACCATTCGTCTTCTCTCAGGAGATGTGGCCTTGCTGAATGCCCTCCATGTATCACCTGACCCTAGTCCTGCCCTACCATTTTGCACCTGCCCTACAACATCTCTATGCTCCAATGCCCTCTTTGCTGCCTGAGTTGCCTCTTGGGAATTCCACTTTCTTCCTGTACGTGTCACTGGTGCCGCTGCTTTGATCAGTGCATCTTTCGACCCCATCAACAACATTTCTCTGCCTACCTTGGCACATTTAAACTCCTCAACTAAGCTTGTTAGTGGCAGTTCTAGTACTCCTCTCCCGAACCATGCCACACTACTAAGACAATGTGGAACCCCAAGCCATTTTCTTACAGCCTTATTAACAATTCTTTCTAGCCTCTCAACTTCAGTCATTGGAATATCATACACTGTCAGTGGCCACCTTAGACGAGGCAACAATCCAAACTGCAAACACCATAACTTTAATTTACCTGGCAAAAAGGACTTATCGATACTATTAATAGCCTCACCCAATTCCTTCCTTAACTCTACAACCTGCTCTTTGTCGTTCAGTGCTGTGGTGTACCACCTACCTAGACTCTTAACTGATTTCTCCAGAATAGACGGTATAACTTCTCCCTCCATCACATACTTTTCTTGTGTCAACTTCCCTTTCACAATTGAAACACTCCTAGACTTACTGGGTTTAACCTTCATCCTAGCCAGCCTAAGATTATCACCTAGCTTCTCCAACAGCCGCCGAGCACATGGAACAGTTGTCGTCAATGTAGTCATGTCATCCATGTATGCCCTAATCGGTGGGAGCCGGGTGCCATCATGCAGCCTCTCCCCACCTACAACCCACTTAGAAGCCCTAATAATCACCTCCATTGCCATTGTAAATGCCAATGGTGAGATTGTGCACCCTGCCATTATACCTACTTCCAGACGTTGCCAAGATGTAACAAACTCCTCTGTGCTGAAACAAAACTGAATGTCTCCAAAATAAGCTTTAACTAACCTCGTAATCTCATCAGGAATCTGAAAAAATTCAAATGCTTTCCACAACAGAGCATGTGGTACCGAACCAAAAGCGTTAGCCAGATCCAAGAATACCACATGTAGGTCTCTTCTCTCTGCTCTTGCTGTTTGAATCTGGTGCCAAATCATGCTACTATGCTCTATACACCCTGAAAAACCTGTAATCCCTGCTTTTTGCACCGATGTATCAATTAACTTATTCTTTTTCAGAAACGCTGCCAACCTACGTGCAACTACACTAAAGAATATTTTACCCTCCACATTAAGCAAGCTTATGGGACGAAACTGCTCTATGGCTACAGAATCCTTCTCTTTCGGAATAAGAACACCACCTGCCCTTCGCCAATCCTTTGGGATAATCCCCTTCTTCCACACTATAATCATCAACCTCCATAACAACTTTAAAACATCTGGCGCACTTTTATATAATCTATATGGAACTCCATTAGGCCCTGGTGCTGAACCTGCTTTTGCACACCGCACTACATCCTGTACCTCACTCCACTTAAGGGGATTAACATCCATCTTCCACTGTAGGTCACCTACTGGCGGAATATCTGCTGGCAATTTCAACTCACTAGTCCTTTCCTCCCTTGAGTACACCTTCTGAAAATGCCCCTCAAGCTCCTTCTTTCCTACCTTTAGGCTCCCTGACTTCTCCTGACTAAACAACGTTTTAACAAATCTAAACGGATCCTTAAAGAATGCCTCTCTAGCGCGCTCTTTCTTCTTCCTTCTTTTCCTCATAGCTTCTGCTCTCCGCAATTTCCCTAACTTACTTTCCAACTCGTCTTGCAGTAACTCAATGCCCTCTCTTTCCTGCTCATCACCCCGCTTCCACTGCTTCCTCAATAACCTTGACTCTTTGACAAGTTTTCCTATTTCTACCTGCCTCCTTGATTTACAAACCGCCTTACTCATTCCTTTCTTCTGCACAACACCAAATCTTGCAACACCATAATCATAGATAACTTTACCTAGCCTGTTTAACTTACTTTCCGCTGTTCCCTTCAACCCTTCCAACATCCCTTTCAAATCCTCATTAACACTCCTCCACAACATTTTATCACCTGCCCCAGGCCATTTAACCTTCGATCTGTGCCCTAACCCTTTCTCTCTTCCCTTTTGCTTTCCACTGTAGGTACCATGCCTCCACAGACAAAGGAAGGGGGGGTGCTCCCCCTAGGTGCATGGCCCACGTCAGGACGGATGTGGAACTACGTCATCAGACGAATCCCCTTTAAAAGGGAGGATCCCCCTTTGTTCGTTCTCTCTACCTGGCTGCATCAAAGTAGCTACCTAGAGACGAAGAGCGCGCGCACCTTCGGGAACAAAGCGGTATTGGTTCTGCACTCGAACCCTGTGCAGCACGCGACGCAAGAAGTAACTAGTTCGCTACTTTTATTTCTTTTGCGGAGTTCGCTAAAACCAATCGCTTCAGCTAGCCGACGATTAAGAACTGTTTGAACATTCGCGCGACGGCCGGACCTCCGCGAGCTCATCTTAACGTCGACAGCGACCACTTCCCCGGGACACCACGCAACGGACCATCGAGGGACCGCCGATTGAACGGCCACCACAGCTTCCCCTGGACGGAGCAACGCGATCCAGCGGAACCTTCTTCACGAAAGCGCACGAAGGAGTCCTCCTCAAGAGGCTACCTGGCCTACTGCGCGGGCCGCGGACTGAACAACTCAAAGTAAGACTGTGCATCTGGGCAGACTTAGAACAATATCTTGTTTTACTGCTTTCTGTGTGCTTAGATCGATGCTTTGTGAACGCTTGTTTGCAGTGGTGTTTATAATCACGTTCATGTTAAACCGTACTCTGTTTAAGGCTTAAAGAGATATTCTGTTCAAAGCTTAAATAGGTATTCTGTTTAAACTTGTTCGATTATTCCCACTGATTCTTTTATTTCGTATAACTGTTAAACGTGTGTCCCACTATACGCTCGTTGGGGCTGTATAGTGACCGACGATACCGTGTCTTAGTTGGAGGAAATTTGCGTTGTTTGTGGCTGTAGTGAGAACTCTGTTTAAGTTTCGCGCCATCGAGTTTCCCTTTGTCTCAAAGATCTCCTCCCCCATACGCACGTACACACGCACGCGCATCCGCGCGCACTCGAAGACACGCACGCGCATCCGCGCGCAGTCGAAGACACGCACGCGCATCCGCGCGCATACCTACACACACACACACACACACACACACACACACACACACACACACACACACTAGCCAACCCTCCTGTCCCCTTTGTTTGCTATGCTTTTATTACTATGCTTTGTGATCAATAAATGTTTTTATGTTTAAATACTGTCGTTTGAGTCGTTGCTTCTCTGTTACAACCTGAAGCCAGAACTATTATTTGAACTGTAACCTTCAGATTTATAGTTTGTTAATCAAACAATTTGGGCTACGGGAGTTGACCACAATTAGTGGTGACCTTAGTTAAATGAGTTTATATAAAATTTGGGTAAATTTAACACTGTCTGAACTCCCACCATTTCGTAGGTAATTTTATGAGACTGATTACTAAATAAATTTGGCCAGCACCTACACCACTAACACCTGGCCCATCACCGCTATCCTCCTCTCCACCTCCTGTGCTTGAGTTGGCCTCTATAGTAACAAGGGTGTTGATATCCTGCGGACTGTGGTAACTAACCTGCCGCTGGACTTCAGCCGACTGACTCGAACAATTCTGTGCAAGGTATTGTTCAATGCGGGGCCCCTGCACTCCTTCACTCAAACATTCCATCTTCCCTTGGTGAATCCTCAGCCCTCTCACTGACGTGACCTTGCGCCACCCACACACGCAAGTCTGCAGCGCCTTTTCCCCTACCACCCTGCCTGCCTGTATGCTCAACCCACTTCTCGTAGTCATGTCCGTTCCAGAGTCCGTAACCGTGTTATCCACCTGTGAGTCATCTTCCACCCCTGCTCTCGCTGACTCTTGGGGTATTGCTTTTTTATTCCTCATATCCTTTATTCGAAATAATTCGCTTTTTTATCACATTATTTAATGGATATTTATTTTCAAAATGCCCAATCTTAACGTCTTCACGTTCTCTCAAGTTTCGTCCTGGAATTACAAGAGGCTCGTGTTTGTTAACGTAATACAAGAGAATTGTTCAGTCAGACAGGTATTTGTTGTGAAACGAAGTAGTTACAATTTCAAGCATTTTCAAGTACTTTAGCCTAAATTCCAGCACTTTTCAAACCTGAAACACAAAGCAACATTAAAATTGGTCAGGTAAAAGTTCATTCCCCTGTATTTGAGGGGTGTTTTTTTATACTACTAGGCCTACATATCGTTTCGGACAACACTGCAAAGAATGTGACACGGCAAGATTAAACGCTTCCACCGTTCGCGGAGGTTAACGAGGTGTGCGGAGTCGCTCACTCGTGAAAGTATAAACCTAGATTGAATCTATTGTTGAATAAACCTGCAAAATATTTGGAATTATTCTGGATTCATTACACAGTAAAAAAACAAAACAAATTAACGTGCTGCTGTTCAGAGACAATACATTTCTGTATTTTAATCTTAATTTATCGTGGTTCACATCGATATCGGGATATCCAACAATGTTATTGCACATCGTAATTCTAGTCCATATCGTGCACCCCTAGTATGCGTGTAACCCTGATATTTTGTTCGAGGATTATTTATTGCAAAACATATTTTATTCAGCTTCTTATTCAATGGCCATTCAATGACAGTTTGACATGACTTGACATGTTTCAAGGCAGTGTGAAGGGGTCTTGACAATAATTAAACTTGATTTAATATCATTAACACAGCATTTTTAATATACTCAAAACAGCATTTTTGTAGTAGATAGTGGCTCACCCTCCCCCACCCTCTCACTCAGTGGTGAAACATTGTTCATTGCCCTAAATTCCTACGGGGGGGGGGGGGGGGGGGCTGAGCCAATCAGGTGTTGCGAGAACTTCCAAGTGAATATGCAAGATCTATATAAAACCCCCTGCCAGTATCAAAACTCCTCACATTCAGACAGTTCAGCTTGCAAACTTGCTCTGTGCTTTTACTACAACTTTTACCTTGCTATTACCAGATCAGCAACCAACAGCCTTTTTAAAGGCAACTCTCTGTCTCTGTGCAACTCTTTTCCCAGGGGCTCAGACTATCCTTAATCCGTCCTTAGTTACAACCGTCCCATTTTATAACTGTCCCTGGTCTCCCCTAGTTCAGTTCGGAAGCTAGCTGAAGCCCGATAGTTTTGTTAGCTCGATAGCCTGTTAACAATAATCTTTGTACGTTTACTTAATAACTCGACTGCAACGCATTTCTGTCCGTCCTTTCAATGCGTCTGGTGAGGCGCTACAATATGTTGTCATGACATTAAACATTGTGGTTAAATGATCATTATTGTCCAGCACTACAGAGTTAAAACCAGTGCAAATGAAATCTGAATATAGCCTAGTTCAGGATTAACCAAATACATTTGCGGATCTGCAATTAAAACAGAACGAAAGAGGATTTTAACAACAATCCCTTCAGCCGCACATGCGCGTACGTGTAATGTAACGTTGTCGAAACAGCATATCGACGAGACGTTTTACCGACGATGTACTTAGAAATGACCGTTCAGAAGATGGCCGTGAAAATAGAAGAACGTTGTATTTCAGACCAAGACATTTATGTAGTTCGACCAGACACTGAGGAAACAGGGCGACAGTCCATCTACACCTGTGCACTTTCGGATTTATGTAACGAGAATAAAACTTTACACCAAACGCGGTTTAAAAAGTAGCATAATTGGGAAAAGTAGGAGAACCCAAGGTACATTACTGTCCTTTAATCCGCACGCCAGTAAGTCATATTGAAGGATAATTAACTTACAACGAAACACTCCGTCTGCTCTTCTGTAGCGGCGGGGAGTGACGTATGCGCTTTGCGACGTACTCACTTTGCTTTAGTTACTTTCGATATGAGAAGGGTAATGCGATCACACCAGAGATGGGGACTCGAGTTTGGGACTCGGACTCAAGTCGCACTTAAGTCGCATATACAGTGACTTCAGACTCGACTTAGACTTGCATTCAAAAGACTTGCGATTCGACTTGGACTCGTGATTTGAGACTCGTGAACAATCTTTTATTTGTAATGTTCTTTTGTGTTTCATTTGACAACCTTTTCTCCGCCTGTCTGTATGCTTTTTTATGGAGTGATTTTTGTTTCAATAGTTCCACAAAAGCAAAAGTAAATCCAAGAGCAGAAAGTATATGTTATGAATGCAAAACAGAAAAATATATATCAAAAGTATATATTTTTTATATAATTGGTTATTTGAAACTTATTTTCGTTTGCATTTTGACAAGTTTTTGGTTCCATTGTTTTTGTTTTTTTGGATTTTCCCAGTAAGGTCTTTTGCTTCTGGAATCTCTCTTTGCTTCTGGTTCGTTTTTTGCTTCTGACTTTTGGAACACATTTCACGTGTGGGAGGGTCTTAGATGAAGGCGTTCCTCTGCAATCTCCATTGGTCACTGATTCCGGACTGACACAGAGCTCTGAGACCGCCTCTGGGACCAAGCCACGCCCACCCCACCAGCCTCCCAGTAGTGATGGGATTTTCGGCTCTATTTTGAGATGCGGCTCTAATGGCTCTTCTTACTGTGGAGAGCCGGCTCTTTCGGCTCCCAAACGGCTCCCCATATATATTTTTTACATTATTAATTAATTAATAGCTTAATACTAATTTTATAACATTTTGTTTCATTATTGACATTGTTAAGCACTTGTGATGAGTAAAAATGCTGCATAACAATGCTTTATAAATAAAACTTTTATTATAACCAATTATTAAATGATCACAAAATAGTACCAAAATAGAACGCAATACAGCTTGGTCAATTACCTGCCGTTTCCACAAAAAAAGTGGAGATAACTTTTTTTCACTGTTTTCCCACCACATTATTAACTGAAATCTGCGTGTGATTGGTCAGATGTGTTGAGCACACGCTTGACATGCGGGCAGTGGAGACATTTTTTGCAGTGTTGTCCGAAACGATATGTGGTAGTATAAAGAAACACCCCTCAAACACAGGGGAAGGAGCATTTACCTGACGAATGTTGCATTGTGTTCCAGGTTTGAAAAGTGCTAAAGTAGGTTAAAGTACTTGAAAATGCTTGAAAATGTAACTGTATTTTGTTTCACAAAAATAGCTGTCTGACTGAATCGATGTGATATAAAAAGCCCAATTGTTTTGAATCATTTCGAGTATATGTATAAATATTTAACTTAAGTTTAAGGTGCTTGGAAATATTGAAAATGGACCTTGAAAGTGACGTTCAAGTGCTTGAATTCCACCTTGTAAAGGTGTATGAACCCGGCATACATAACTTTGTTCATTGCGCTGAAGAGGTGCACGACCTTGCTTCGCACTGGGGTCCTCACGCAGGGGCGGAGCCACCGCGATTGCGTCATTTTCGGCGCACGGACCCTCGCGCTGGTCGCAAACTGGCACAAACTGAGGAAATAAACTCTCCGCTCTCTACCACTGGCAGAAGCAGAGCAATAGGCGCAAGGAGAGGGAGAGACAGTGAGGCACCGAAGGACAAATAAAAACGATGTTGGAAAAAACTGTGGCATTTGCAGAGCACAAGCGCAATACTGAAGGAAAAAGCGGCTCCCAAATAGGATCCTAAAACGGCTCCCATTGCAGAGCCGGTTCCAATCGTTCACTTCAAAGAGCCGGCTCTTAGAACCGGATCGTTCGCGAACGACACATCACTACCTCCCAGCGTTTTCAAACATGGCGGAACGTAGTGGTTCTGTTTCACAGTAGCATGTAAACTAAGTTTTACCATAAAAGTTTATACAAAGGTTATAATTAATTGGTAAATGGTCTGTAGATATTGCAAATGTACACTGTATAATAACTACATTAAGCATGGCGGTTAATATTTAGCACACTTCACCAGCGCAAGCTTTTTAAAATTTTAGTGAACTGGATGCAGGCATGAAAATCTGTCACCTTGCGGCGAAATTCGCCGTTTTGAAGTTTTAATATTTTGCGGTAAAACAAACTCTTATGAAAAATAGGTAGATAGTAAAATAAGAAACAAGATTTTTTTGTAGTTCTAAATGATGAACCCTGGTATTTTTTACACTCATTTTTGCCGCTGATGTTATTTATTGGTTCATTAAGATATAATGGTTTTGACTGAGCCATCTGGAATGGCGAAAGCGGCTCGCGTTTACGGATCTGGCTCCATATATTGACAAGACAGGTCAATATTTTTCAGCGCGACATTACCGTGAGAGAAGTCAACAGGGAAGAGCGTGTTTAAAGCTAGCCTTTAAATTATTTTTAATTTAATCGCTGCTGTAGCTTCTGTCACCGTTTTGCTACATTCACAATAGTAGTGTAACGGGGTGTCAAGCCCCGTTTTGTGGGGGTAGTAGCAGCAACCTCACCTTGGACGACGGGAGAGCGGAAGGATCTGGGTCCCCACCCTCCAGTACAATTAGCCTCAGTGCTTATTTGTTTAAGTATGGGTAGCCTGCCCTGTTCTACACTATGGCTTCTAACTTCCCCAATAAATAGATGTAAGGTGAGCCACTGCCTGAAATGGTGAGGTGGGCTTCGGTAGACCCTGACACGGTGGCGGCCCGAAGGATTGGTGTTAACCACACTGTGAATGGCTACAGGTTTGTTAACCCCCCTTTCCCCCTCCCTAGATCAGGACAGGACAGGTGAGACGCCCCCACTCCAAGGTAGGTATATCAGTAACACAGTAAATACCCTGTTGGGCATCCAACACATACACACAATATAACTCAAACAGTGACTATACTTAAACAACTATAATTTGAACAATTATTAACATAGTTTATTCATTTAAAACATATATAAATCTGGGTGTTCCTCTGGAATTAAATGAAACAAATGACAACAACAGCAGTAAATAATCCACAATATTATTTCTGCACTCCCACTCTGGGTGTATTTGGCAGTCCACAGTTTGAGAGAAAGAGTCTACGAACGGTCACGTGGATCTCAGTCTCTGATCACAGTCTCTGATCACGAGGCAAAATACTCTTTCTTAACGTAGCCTCATAAATAAAATACCCAGGAAAGACAAACAAATACAAGATAAATCACTTCCCTTCAACTGAGGAGGCGAACTGCTGAGAGGATGTCGTCTGGATGGCAGGGTACACGGCAACAGTCTGACACGGAGAAACAGTCTCTGAAGACCAGGAACACGCTGAGTCTCTGTGTGGCGCTTCCCCACTGCAGCCGGACGGCAGACGCGGCCGCAATCCCTCGCGTTGTGCGTGAACACGGCTCCCACTCAACCTGCAGCTAACGCCAGCCCAAACGCGCGCACACGGACACGCAGGAAAGTGCACAAAAAAACAAACCAGCAGCCTTCCCCCGCGGCAACGCCGTATCCTCCGCCACATGCACGTTGCAGAAAAGGCCTCACGCACTCTTCTTGCTACACAAAGGTGGGCACGTCCGCCATTTCGTGCGCTACGCAACAGCTGAATTTTCCCCGAGACCAGTCCTGACTCAATACGCACCGGAGTCTAGTTTAAAGAGCCCTCAGACCTGCTCGTCTCACTCTGAACGCTGGTGCTCACAAATACAGACTTTCTCTCGTTTGAAAACACATAAATACTCGTTTGTTCTCTCTATATGGCTGGAGAGCACGCATACACGTTTACTGCTCTTAACCCACCGTTCGCTTTCGATTTCCTTGACCCGCCCCCAAAGCGATACTGGGACCTCACATTCATCTTCGGACAATACTTTTAACCCTTGCATGCCCCGGTACACACAGTACATTGTTGGAGATTGCAGAAAAGTAACTAAAGCATCATAAATATTTGTGTACTCCACATTCCCCCCTGCTAAACCCTGCCATACCAGCGACCATCCTCCAGCAGGCCTCATCTCTGAAATACAAACAAAACAGATAGATGTGAACAATAGTTACACTTCAGGTGTGGAAGCCATAACTTCAAACATTTTTTTTTTTTTTTACATTCAAACAACAAACTCGTTTTCTTCAACCAAGGATATCGTACATTTAACATCATTTATTTCAAAACATAATCGTTCCTGTACCTCCAAGGAAGCATGCCCCTGCCCTGCCTGTCTGAGCGCCTCAACGTGCCAACATGGTCACTCCCTGTATCTGACTCATCAGCATCTTCAGATCCCCCTTCTGTCCCTGTATCTGCATCTACATCCCCAGCTGAATGGTGTCCCTCTAGTGCTACTCCCTGATCCCTTTCTGCGTAAGTGTCAGGTGTTTGCCTAGTTCCTGGTATGTAAATAACATCGGCGTGATCTGAATCGGAATGTTCAGAATCCCTATGCTTATGGTCAGGTAGGGTTCTTTTAGTGGGAGACTGGAATGTGCAGTGCCTGAGTTGATCCCTATGAACGACTTTAGTGGGCCCTCCCTTTTCAGGCTGTATGGTAAACACTGGTGTATCTGTGTGATTTTGCTTCAAGACAATGTATGGCTGTGCTTCCCATTTATCCTGTATCTTATTTCTGCCCCTAGGTTTGTGGTTCCTCAGGAGCACCCGGTCACCGGGTCTAACAAGGGCACCATAAGACCTACGATCGTAGGCTCTCTTTCGCCTTTTAGAGGCTCCCTGTGTGGCCGCTCTTGCAACCTCTACAGCAGTCCTCATCCGCTCATGGTGATCCTTTACCCAGTCATCCAGATTGTCAATGTCACTATTTTCTAAATCCTTTCCTCCAAGCACATCCAAGGGCAACCTTGCATCTCTGCCAAACATGAGGTAGAAAGGCGAATAACCCGTGGAGGAATGGACATGACTGTTATATGCCATTACTAATTCGGGAAGATGTTCTTTCCAATCCCTCTTCTTTTCCGGAGGCAAGGTCCGTAACATGTCGTGCATCGTCCGGTTGAATCTCTCGCACTGAGAGTTCCCTTGTGGATGATACGGGCTTGTACGGCTCTTCGCTATACCATAAACGCCACAAATTTCCTTGATTACGCTGGACTCAAAATTCCGTCCCTGGTCTGAGTGTAATCGAGCAGGGCAGCCATAATGAACAAACCAGTGCTTCAGGAGGGCTTTAGCTGTTGTGTGGGCTGTTTGGTTCTTGGTTGGTACTGCAATGGTAAATCTAGTGAACATATCTGTGAGCACCAACACATTCTCATAACCACCTTTGGATCTCTCCAGCAGGGTGTAATCCATTGCAAGCACTTCCAGTGGAACACTGACTTTACTACACGTCATGGGTGCACGAATCCTTGGAAATACGTCCTTCGCCAGTGCACATCTCCTGCACTGTGTGATCCAGCTCTGGACGTCCGAAGTCATGGTTGGCCAGTAGTAACTCTGTCTCATCATTTGCAGGGTACTCCTCTCACCGAAGTGCCCGCCATGTTCGTGATGACTTTCGTAAACCCTTCTTTGCAATGACTCTGGTACAATCAATTGCCATACATCCTCTCCATCTCTTGGGTGGCATATACAACGAAACAACACCCCTTGGCGCAGTCTCAACCTGTCAAACTGTCTACACAGTTTCTTCTGTTTCAAGCTCATAGCGCGTTGTTCAGTAGGGCTAGGCTTCTTCTCACTCAGCACAGCACCATAGATTAGTTGGATGACAGGGTCTTCTCTTTGCAGTTCTTCGATCTCACTCCAGCTATATCCACAGGCCCCCCTCTTAACTGAAGCTTTAACGGCAGCCTGTACAGCGGACTCATTCCTCATCCCCTCTGTGGCAGGCCATAAACATGCACGCACTTCCTCTGTCTTAATCTGTATGAAGTCTTTGTCCACATCAGTCACTTCAGGCTCTTCTTGGGAAGGAATCCTTGACAGGGCATCGGCGTTGGTGTTTTGTCTCCCTGGTTTATAGTGAACATCAAAATCATACTCTGCCAACTGAGCTACCCATCTCTGCTCGACAGCCCCCAAATTGGCCGTCCCCAAATATCGTAGTGGATTGTGATCTGTGACGACAGTGAACTTTGTGAACATCAGGTAGTCCCTGAACTTCTCCGTTATGGCCCACTTAAGTGCTAGCAACTCTAATTTGAATGCACTATAGTTTTTGTCATTCTTTTCTGACCCCCGTAGGCCCCGGCTTGCGTAGGCTATTACCCGCTCTGTCCCCCCCTGCTTTTGGCTAAGCACAGCCCCTATGCCCTGTAGACTCCCATCAGTGGTAAGTGTGAAAGGTAGTGTTAAGTCTGGGTAGGCAAGCACTGGTGGAGACATTAGGCACTGCTTGAGACTATCAAATGCTCTCTGGCATTCCCCACTCCAGGTGATTGGTCCAGGAGCTCTCTCCCTGGCCTTCACTCCTCCCAACAAGTCATACAATGGCCTGGCTAAATGTGAAAAATTGGGTACGAAGCGTCTATAATAGCCCATGAACCCTAGCACCTGTCTCACTTCCTTCACTGTCCTTGGAGTAGGCCATGTGTGCAGGGCCCTGACCTTTTCATCATCTACTTGGACTCCTTCGGCAGAAATCACATGCCCCAGGAACTTCACTTCTGAGCGGAAGAGGAAGCACTTGCTAGGTTTCAGCTTCAACCCATGGTGCCTTAGACGAGTGAGTACAAGTTCTAGTCGCTCACAGTGACTTTCAAAGTCCTTTGAAAAAATGATGATGTCATCAAGGTACACCAGCAATGTGTCAAAAGCAAGGTCACCCAGCACCACCCCCATAAGTCGTTGGAAAGTGGCTGGGGCATTGCAGAGGCCAAACGGCATACGACACCACTCAAAGAGCCCAAATGGTGTTGTAACAGCAGTCTTCTCTCTGTCTTCCTCACAAACTGCCACCTGGAAATATCCTGCTGTCAGATCCAGTGTCGAGAACAGCTGAGCATTTCCTAGGGCGTCGAGTGACTCCTCCACTCGTGGAAGGGGGTATGCGTCTTTACATGTGACCAAATTCAGCCTTCTATAATCACAACAGAATCGTACTGTCCCGTCCTTTTTGACAACTATAACTGCGGGGGATGCCCATGGACTGGAACTCTCTCTCAGGACCCCCTGGTCAACAAGGCTTTGCACATGTTTCTTAAATTCCTGGAACATGTGAGGTGGGACCCGCCGGTGCCTCTGTTTAACGGGTGGGGCATCACCTGTGGGAATACTATGCGTCACAGCCGTAGTATAACCGTAGTCGTGGTCACCTTTCGAGAACACATCCTTGTACTTCTCAAGCAAGTTTAAAAGTTCCTTATACTGCAATGGAGTAAGGGCATCGGAGTTCACCTGGACTGGAATAGGCATGTGATTTGCATCACACTCCTGGGGGTGACTGTCACCCTGTTCAACCACCTTTACATGTACAGCCCCGTTGCTCTCCTCAAGCTCCACCATTCGTCTTGGTAGCACCTCCTGTGGTTTATGTACTGATGCCACCATGGCCCTGGGTTTTAATCTTATGGGCCTCTCACTCGAGTTCAACACTCTCACAGGCACTCTGCCCCCTTCTGTCTTGGCTAACACGTTTGCGACCATAAGCCCCTTCGGAATACCTGCTCTAGGTGTAGGCTCCACCAATACTTGGCACTTTACCTTGGGTGGCACTCTGCAGCGGCCTTCTAGTACCTTCTCACTAAAGGGTGGAATAGTAACTGCACCTCTTCCAGCCACTCTAACAAAGCCAATCTTGCCACCAGGGCCAATAATCTGCGATTCTTTCTCAACTCTGGCGAGCACATGTCGTACACTCGCCTCCCCCGTGTGTCGGCTGTGCTTATCCATCGGCTTTAATCCACCTCCTGTAATGAAAAGGTCTCGAAGTCCACTTATCACATTCATTCCAATGATGCCAGAGAGCCCCTTCATGTCTGCTACATCTGGACTGGTGTCTGTTAGCACAAACACACACTTCCCATAAAGCGTCCTCCCCATGCACTCAATGTCTGCCTCCAGGCATCCAAGAACAGGTATGTCTAACCCATTTGCGGCGGTAAGCTTTACCCAGCTAGCTGATGACAGCATCAGTTCCTCTCCTTCAAAATATCGTTTGAAGTGAGACTCTGTTATTGTAGTAACCTCTGATCCAGTGTCTAAGAGGCAGTTTGTCTTCACACCAGCTATCTTAACTTCAATGGTTAAGCAGTCCCCAAATGCATTTTCTCTAAGCGTGCTAGGCACTTTCTGTGAGACTGTCTTACCTGTCCTACTCCAGACTACTGAAGAGTCTTGACTGTTCTGTCTAACTTGCGGGCTCCTGACCGCAGCTTCACCTGTTGCTTCCCCCTGTTTAGGTTGGGCAGCATGATTTTTTACTTCTTCGCTACGGGGGCAGTAACGACTGGTATGGCCTGGCTCTCTGCATGTATAGCAAACATACCTTCCTTCGCTATCTTTCAGAGGCAGCTTCCTTGGCCTCTTTTGCTGAAGCTTTGCTTTCTCTTGGCTGTGAACAACTTCGTACAACTCTTCCTGACGTGCAGCTATCTTTTCTATAGCCTCATGTAGCATCTCAAGAGTTAGTGTTGGGGAAGCACCTGCAGTTGCAGCAGCAGCATTCACAACGCCTCTAGAACGGGAGCTACTCCTTGTGCCACTTGATGCTGGCACCTCCTCCTCCTCAGACCAGGTAATAGCGGCTTGCATCAGTTGGGCAAAAGTTAAATCTTCCTCGTCCTTTACCCTCCTTTTCATCTCACGCCTCAAGAAGTCATCCCTTAAGCCCAGTACCAGTTGTTCTTTGAGCACAGCATCAGCATCAGGTACACGCTTGGAATCCCTACTGAGGACTCGACTAAGCTTCTCTTGCAGATCGTATGCGTAAGAGCGGATAGTCTCACCAGGCATCTGTATCCGATCATAGAACTCCTTCAGTCTTGTGCCTATAGGCACCTTGTCCCCATAAGCTCTCAAAAGGGTGGAGAATATTTCATCAACACTCTCCTCCTCTCCTTTCAGCATAAACTTCACTGTCATTTTGGCTTCATCCTTTAATTGCTGCCTGACTAGTTCAATACAATCCTCATCTGTAACCTTCATGACTTTAAATGCAGACTTCATCGCTGCCACCCATTCCTCAATGCTCATGTCACCTGGCTTTGTCAAGCTCCCACTAAACTCTGGCAGCTTGCGATCCCGAGGGATATACACAGCAGTTGGACTCCTCTGGGCAGCAGCTTGCTGATCTATAACAGCCTTGGCCAGGGAGAGTGCCTCTCTCTGCTCCTCTCTAGCTTGCTGCAAAGCTCCAGACTGCTCAGCCAGCCTTCGCTGCATCTCCTCAAACTCTCTCTTTAACTGTTCAAGCTCAGCCATCTTAAGATTGACAGATCTGTAACCAACAGCTGCAGCCTACTTGAAATGCACCTACTGACTATCCTGTTCGTGACGCCAATTGTAACGGGGTGTCAAGCCCCGTTTTGTGGGGGTAGTAGCAGCAACCTCACCTTGGACGACGGGAGAGCGGAAGGATCTGGGTCCCCACCCTCCAGTACAATTAGCCTCAGTGCTTATTTGTTTAAGTATGGGTAGCCTGCCCTGTTCTACACTATGGCTTCTAACTTCCCCAATAAATAGATGTAAGGTGAGCCACTGCCTGAAATGGTGAGGTGGGCTTCGGTAGACCCTGACACGGTGGCGGCCCGAAGGATTGGTGTTAACCACACTGTGAATGGCTACAGGTTTGTTAACCCCCCTTTCCCCCTCCCTAGATCAGGACAGGACAGGTGAGACGCCCCCACTCCAAGGTAGGTATATCAGTAACACAGTAAATACCCTGTTGGGCATCCAACACATACACACAATATAACTCAAACAGTGACTATACTTAAACAACTATAATTTGAACAATTATTAACATAGTTTATTCATTTAAAACATATATAAATCTGGGTGTTCCTCTGGAATTAAATGAAACAAATGACAACAACAGCAGTAAATAATCCACAATATTATTTCTGCACTCCCACTCTGGGTGTATTTGGCAGTCCACAGTTTGAGAGAAAGAGTCTACGAACGGTCACGTGGATCTCAGTCTCTGATCACAGTCTCTGATCACGAGGCAAAATACTCTTTCTTAACGTAGCCTCATAAATAAAATACCCAGGAAAGACAAACAAATACAAGATAAATCACTTCCCTTCAACTGAGGAGGCGAACTGCTGAGAGGATGTCGTCTGGATGGCAGGGTACACGGCAACAGTCTGACACGGAGAAACAGTCTCTGAAGACCAGGAACACGCTGAGTCTCTGTGTGGCGCTTCCCCACTGCAGCCGGACGGCAGACGCGGCCGCAATCCCTCGCGTTGTGCGTGAACACGGCTCCCACTCAACCTGCAGCTAACGCCAGCCCAAACGCGCGCACACGGACACGCAGGAAAGTGCACAAAAAAACAAACCAGCAGCCTTCCCCCGCGGCAACGCCGTATCCTCCGCCACATGCACGTTGCAGAAAAGGCCTCACGCACTCTTCTTGCTACACAAAGGTGGGCACGTCCGCCATTTCGTGCGCTACGCAACAGCTGAATTTTCCCCGAGACCAGTCCTGACTCAATACGCACCGGAGTCTAGTTTAAAGAGCCCTCAGACCTGCTCGTCTCACTCTGAACGCTGGTGCTCACAAATACAGACTTTCTCTCGTTTGAAAACACATAAATACTCGTTTGTTCTCTCTATATGGCTGGAGAGCACGCATACACGTTTACTGCTCTTAACCCACCGTTCGCTTTCGATTTCCTTGACCCGCCCCCAAAGCGATACTGGGACCTCACATTCATCTTCGGACAATACTTTTAACCCTTGCATGCCCCGGTACACACAGTACATTGTTGGAGATTGCAGAAAAGTAACTAAAGCATCATAAATATTTGTGTACTCCACATTCCCCCCTGCTAAACCCTGCCATACCAGCGACCATCCTCCAGCAGGCCTCATCTCTGAAATACAAACAAAACAGATAGATGTGAACAATAGTTACACTTCAGGTGTGGAAGCCATAACTTCAAACATTTTTTTTTTTTTTTACATTCAAACAACAAACTCGTTTTCTTCAACCAAGGATATCGTACATTTAACATCATTTATTTCAAAACATAATCGTTCCTGTACCTCCAAGGAAGCATGCCCCTGCCCTGCCTGTCTGAGCGCCTCAACGTGCCAACATGGTCACTCCCTGTATCTGACTCATCAGCATCTTCAGATCCCCCTTCTGTCCCTGTATCTGCATCTACATCCCCAGCTGAATGGTGTCCCTCTAGTGCTACTCCCTGATCCCTTTCTGCGTAAGTGTCAGGTGTTTGCCTAGTTCCTGGTATGTAAATAACATCGGCGTGATCTGAATCGGAATGTTCAGAATCCCTATGCTTATGGTCAGGTAGGGTTCTTTTAGTGGGAGACTGGAATGTGCAGTGCCTGAGTTGATCCCTATGAACGACTTTAGTGGGCCCTCCCTTTTCAGGCTGTATGGTAAACACTGGTGTATCTGTGTGATTTTGCTTCAAGACAATGTATGGCTGTGCTTCCCATTTATCCTGTATCTTATTTCTGCCCCTAGGTTTGTGGTTCCTCAGGAGCACCCGGTCACCGGGTCTAACAAGGGCACCATAAGACCTACGATCGTAGGCTCTCTTTCGCCTTTTAGAGGCTCCCTGTGTGGCCGCTCTTGCAACCTCTACAGCAGTCCTCATCCGCTCATGGTGATCCTTTACCCAGTCATCCAGATTGTCAATGTCACTATTTTCTAAATCCTTTCCTCCAAGCACATCCAAGGGCAACCTTGCATCTCTGCCAAACATGAGGTAGAAAGGCGAATAACCCGTGGAGGAATGGACATGACTGTTATATGCCATTACTAATTCGGGAAGATGTTCTTTCCAATCCCTCTTCTTTTCCGGAGGCAAGGTCCGTAACATGTCGTGCATCGTCCGGTTGAATCTCTCGCACTGAGAGTTCCCT
Source organism: Brachyhypopomus gauderio (assembly GCF_052324685.1). NCBI lineage: Eukaryota > Metazoa > Chordata > Actinopteri > Gymnotiformes > Hypopomidae > Brachyhypopomus > Brachyhypopomus gauderio. Next base: position 37,358 of record NW_027507286.1, on the reverse strand, counting down.
TGTGGATGATACGGGCTTGTACGGCTCTTCGCTATACCATAAACGCCACAAATTTCCTTGATTACGCTGGACTCAAAATTCCGTCCCTGGTCTGAGTGTAATCGAGCAGGGCAGCCATAATGAACAAACCAGTGCTTCAGGAGGGCTTTAGCTGTTGTGTGGGCTGTTTGGTTCTTGGTTGGTACTGCAATGGTAAATCTAGTGAACATATCTGTGAGCACCAACACATTCTCATAACCACCTTTGGATCTCTCCAGCAGGGTGTAATCCATTGCAAGCACTTCCAGTGGAACACTGACTTTACTACACGTCATGGGTGCACGAATCCTTGGAAATACGTCCTTCGCCAGTGCACATCTCCTGCACTGTGTGATCCAGCTCTGGACGTCCGAAGTCATGGTTGGCCAGTAGTAACTCTGTCTCATCATTTGCAGGGTACTCCTCTCACCGAAGTGCCCGCCATGTTCGTGATGACTTTCGTAAACCCTTCTTTGCAATGACTCTGGTACAATCAATTGCCATACATCCTCTCCATCTCTTGGGTGGCATATACAACGAAACAACACCCCTTGGCGCAGTCTCAACCTGTCAAACTGTCTACACAGTTTCTTCTGTTTCAAGCTCATAGCGCGTTGTTCAGTAGGGCTAGGCTTCTTCTCACTCAGCACAGCACCATAGATTAGTTGGATGACAGGGTCTTCTCTTTGCAGTTCTTCGATCTCACTCCAGCTATATCCACAGGCCCCCCTCTTAACTGAAGCTTTAACGGCAGCCTGTACAGCGGACTCATTCCTCATCCCCTCTGTGGCAGGCCATAAACATGCACGCACTTCCTCTGTCTTAATCTGTATGAAGTCTTTGTCCACATCAGTCACTTCAGGCTCTTCTTGGGAAGGAATCCTTGACAGGGCATCGGCGTTGGTGTTTTGTCTCCCTGGTTTATAGTGAACATCAAAATCATACTCTGCCAACTGAGCTACCCATCTCTGCTCGACAGCCCCCAAATTGGCCGTCCCCAAATATCGTAGTGGATTGTGATCTGTGACGACAGTGAACTTTGTGAACATCAGGTAGTCCCTGAACTTCTCCGTTATGGCCCACTTAAGTGCTAGCAACTCTAATTTGAATGCACTATAGTTTTTGTCATTCTTTTCTGACCCCCGTAGGCCCCGGCTTGCGTAGGCTATTACCCGCTCTGTCCCCCCCTGCTTTTGGCTAAGCACAGCCCCTATGCCCTGTAGACTCCCATCAGTGGTAAGTGTGAAAGGTAGTGTTAAGTCTGGGTAGGCAAGCACTGGTGGAGACATTAGGCACTGCTTGAGACTATCAAATGCTCTCTGGCATTCCCCACTCCAGGTGATTGGTCCAGGAGCTCTCTCCCTGGCCTTCACTCCTCCCAACAAGTCATACAATGGCCTGGCTAAATGTGAAAAATTGGGTACGAAGCGTCTATAATAGCCCATGAACCCTAGCACCTGTCTCACTTCCTTCACTGTCCTTGGAGTAGGCCATGTGTGCAGGGCCCTGACCTTTTCATCATCTACTTGGACTCCTTCGGCAGAAATCACATGCCCCAGGAACTTCACTTCTGAGCGGAAGAGGAAGCACTTGCTAGGTTTCAGCTTCAACCCATGGTGCCTTAGACGAGTGAGTACAAGTTCTAGTCGCTCACAGTGACTTTCAAAGTCCTTTGAAAAAATGATGATGTCATCAAGGTACACCAGCAATGTGTCAAAAGCAAGGTCACCCAGCACCACCCCCATAAGTCGTTGGAAAGTGGCTGGGGCATTGCAGAGGCCAAACGGCATACGACACCACTCAAAGAGCCCAAATGGTGTTGTAACAGCAGTCTTCTCTCTGTCTTCCTCACAAACTGCCACCTGGAAATATCCTGCTGTCAGATCCAGTGTCGAGAACAGCTGAGCATTTCCTAGGGCGTCGAGTGACTCCTCCACTCGTGGAAGGGGGTATGCGTCTTTACATGTGACCAAATTCAGCCTTCTATAATCACAACAGAATCGTACTGTCCCGTCCTTTTTGACAACTATAACTGCGGGGGATGCCCATGGACTGGAACTCTCTCTCAGGACCCCCTGGTCAACAAGGCTTTGCACATGTTTCTTAAATTCCTGGAACATGTGAGGTGGGACCCGCCGGTGCCTCTGTTTAACGGGTGGGGCATCACCTGTGGGAATACTATGCGTCACAGCCGTAGTATAACCGTAGTCGTGGTCACCTTTCGAGAACACATCCTTGTACTTCTCAAGCAAGTTTAAAAGTTCCTTATACTGCAATGGAGTAAGGGCATCGGAGTTCACCTGGACTGGAATAGGCATGTGATTTGCATCACACTCCTGGGGGTGACTGTCACCCTGTTCAACCACCTTTACATGTACAGCCCCGTTGCTCTCCTCAAGCTCCACCATTCGTCTTGGTAGCACCTCCTGTGGTTTATGTACTGATGCCACCATGGCCCTGGGTTTTAATCTTATGGGCCTCTCACTCGAGTTCAACACTCTCACAGGCACTCTGCCCCCTTCTGTCTTGGCTAACACGTTTGCGACCATAAGCCCCTTCGGAATACCTGCTCTAGGTGTAGGCTCCACCAATACTTGGCACTTTACCTTGGGTGGCACTCTGCAGCGGCCTTCTAGTACCTTCTCACTAAAGGGTGGAATAGTAACTGCACCTCTTCCAGCCACTCTAACAAAGCCAATCTTGCCACCAGGGCCAATAATCTGCGATTCTTTCTCAACTCTGGCGAGCACATGTCGTACACTCGCCTCCCCCGTGTGTCGGCTGTGCTTATCCATCGGCTTTAATCCACCTCCTGTAATGAAAAGGTCTCGAAGTCCACTTATCACATTCATTCCAATGATGCCAGAGAGCCCCTTCATGTCTGCTACATCTGGACTGGTGTCTGTTAGCACAAACACACACTTCCCATAAAGCGTCCTCCCCATGCACTCAATGTCTGCCTCCAGGCATCCAAGAACAGGTATGTCTAACCCATTTGCGGCGGTAAGCTTTACCCAGCTAGCTGATGACAGCATCAGTTCCTCTCCTTCAAAATATCGTTTGAAGTGAGACTCTGTTATTGTAGTAACCTCTGATCCAGTGTCTAAGAGGCAGTTTGTCTTCACACCAGCTATCTTAACTTCAATGGTTAAGCAGTCCCCAAATGCATTTTCTCTAAGCGTGCTAGGCACTTTCTGTGAGACTGTCTTACCTGTCCTACTCCAGACTACTGAAGAGTCTTGACTGTTCTGTCTAACTTGCGGGCTCCTGACCGCAGCTTCACCTGTTGCTTCCCCCTGTTTAGGTTGGGCAGCATGATTTTTTACTTCTTCGCTACGGGGGCAGTAACGACTGGTATGGCCTGGCTCTCTGCATGTATAGCAAACATACCTTCCTTCGCTATCTTTCAGAGGCAGCTTCCTTGGCCTCTTTTGCTGAAGCTTTGCTTTCTCTTGGCTGTGAACAACTTCGTACAACTCTTCCTGACGTGCAGCTATCTTTTCTATAGCCTCATGTAGCATCTCAAGAGTTAGTGTTGGGGAAGCACCTGCAGTTGCAGCAGCAGCATTCACAACGCCTCTAGAACGGGAGCTACTCCTTGTGCCACTTGATGCTGGCACCTCCTCCTCCTCAGACCAGGTAATAGCGGCTTGCATCAGTTGGGCAAAAGTTAAATCTTCCTCGTCCTTTACCCTCCTTTTCATCTCACGCCTCAAGAAGTCATCCCTTAAGCCCAGTACCAGTTGTTCTTTGAGCACAGCATCAGCATCAGGTACACGCTTGGAATCCCTACTGAGGACTCGACTAAGCTTCTCTTGCAGATCGTATGCGTAAGAGCGGATAGTCTCACCAGGCATCTGTATCCGATCATAGAACTCCTTCAGTCTTGTGCCTATAGGCACCTTGTCCCCATAAGCTCTCAAAAGGGTGGAGAATATTTCATCAACACTCTCCTCCTCTCCTTTCAGCATAAACTTCACTGTCATTTTGGCTTCATCCTTTAATTGCTGCCTGACTAGTTCAATACAATCCTCATCTGTAACCTTCATGACTTTAAATGCAGACTTCATCGCTGCCACCCATTCCTCAATGCTCATGTCACCTGGCTTTGTCAAGCTCCCACTAAACTCTGGCAGCTTGCGATCCCGAGGGATATACACAGCAGTTGGACTCCTCTGGGCAGCAGCTTGCTGATCTATAACAGCCTTGGCCAGGGAGAGTGCCTCTCTCTGCTCCTCTCTAGCTTGCTGCAAAGCTCCAGACTGCTCAGCCAGCCTTCGCTGCATCTCCTCAAACTCTCTCTTTAACTGTTCAAGCTCAGCCATCTTAAGATTGACAGATCTGTAACCAACAGCTGCAGCCTACTTGAAATGCACCTACTGACTATCCTGTTCGTGACGCCAATTGTAACGGGGTGTCAAGCCCCGTTTTGTGGGGGTAGTAGCAGCAACCTCACCTTGGACGACGGGAGAGCGGAAGGATCTGGGTCCCCACCCTCCAGTACAATTAGCCTCAGTGCTTATTTGTTTAAGTATGGGTAGCCTGCCCTGTTCTACACTATGGCTTCTAACTTCCCCAATAAATAGATGTAAGGTGAGCCACTGCCTGAAATGGTGAGGTGGGCTTCGGTAGACCCTGACACGGTGGCGGCCCGAAGGATTGGTGTTAACCACACTGTGAATGGCTACAGGTTTGTTAACCCCCCTTTCCCCCTCCCTAGATCAGGACAGGACAGGTGAGACGCCCCCACTCCAAGGTAGGTATATCAGTAACACAGTAAATACCCTGTTGGGCATCCAACACATACACACAATATAACTCAAACAGTGACTATACTTAAACAACTATAATTTGAACAATTATTAACATAGTTTATTCATTTAAAACATATATAAATCTGGGTGTTCCTCTGGAATTAAATGAAACAAATGACAACAACAGCAGTAAATAATCCACAATATTATTTCTGCACTCCCACTCTGGGTGTATTTGGCAGTCCACAGTTTGAGAGAAAGAGTCTACGAACGGTCACGTGGATCTCAGTCTCTGATCACAGTCTCTGATCACGAGGCAAAATACTCTTTCTTAACGTAGCCTCATAAATAAAATACCCAGGAAAGACAAACAAATACAAGATAAATCACTTCCCTTCAACTGAGGAGGCGAACTGCTGAGAGGATGTCGTCTGGATGGCAGGGTACACGGCAACAGTCTGACACGGAGAAACAGTCTCTGAAGACCAGGAACACGCTGAGTCTCTGTGTGGCGCTTCCCCACTGCAGCCGGACGGCAGACGCGGCCGCAATCCCTCGCGTTGTGCGTGAACACGGCTCCCACTCAACCTGCAGCTAACGCCAGCCCAAACGCGCGCACACGGACACGCAGGAAAGTGCACAAAAAAACAAACCAGCAGCCTTCCCCCGCGGCAACGCCGTATCCTCCGCCACATGCACGTTGCAGAAAAGGCCTCACGCACTCTTCTTGCTACACAAAGGTGGGCACGTCCGCCATTTCGTGCGCTACGCAACAGCTGAATTTTCCCCGAGACCAGTCCTGACTCAATACGCACCGGAGTCTAGTTTAAAGAGCCCTCAGACCTGCTCGTCTCACTCTGAACGCTGGTGCTCACAAATACAGACTTTCTCTCGTTTGAAAACACATAAATACTCGTTTGTTCTCTCTATATGGCTGGAGAGCACGCATACACGTTTACTGCTCTTAACCCACCGTTCGCTTTCGATTTCCTTGACCCGCCCCCAAAGCGATACTGGGACCTCACATTCATCTTCGGACAATACTTTTAACCCTTGCATGCCCCGGTACACACAGTACATTGTTGGAGATTGCAGAAAAGTAACTAAAGCATCATAAATATTTGTGTACTCCACAGTAGCGACTAGTTACTCGCTCCTCCTGGATCATTCGCTAGCGTCCCCGCGGGTCTAAAGTGAGAAGGAAACGAATCCGCACTCTGCGTTTCAATGGACTACTCTTCTTACTCGCACCCCTCCAAGTTAAAATCTTTTTGTTTTTATCTCTGAGTCGGACAGTGTCTGAATGTCATGTCTGACATGTATTATGTTTAGTATCTCTATGTTCAATGGTTCAATGAATATTGTTCACTTCTTAATAAAATATGGACAGCACAAGATGCATGTGATGTGTGTTTGTGTGTGGTACCTGCAGAACACTGAAAAACAGTGTGAGTGAACAAAGCTGGTTGTATATAGGGTGGCCACTTTTCAGTATTGCTTTAATTTTGGTATTTGGCTTTAATTTTGGTATTTTTTACTATTATGGATTTTACTATATTTGGCATCACCTCTCGTACACCAGCTGCCCCCCACCCCCCGTCCGTCGCCATACCAGATATTGCAAATACTCATATTTCTTCCACACATCAATGTTCTCTCCATCCAGTTCACTAAAATTTTAAAAAGCTCGTGCTGGTGAGCATGCTTAATGTAGTTATTATACAGTGTACATTTGCAATATCTACAGACCATTTACCAATTAATTATAACCTTTGTATAAACTTTTATGGTAAAACTTAGTTTACATGCTACTGTGAAACAGAACCACCGCGTTCCGCCATGTTTGAAAACGCTGGGAGGCTGGTGGGGTGGGCGTGGCTTGGTCCCAGAGGCGGTCTCAGAGCTCTGTGTCAGTCCGGAATCAGTGACCAATGGAGATTGCAGAGGAACGCCTTCATCTAAGACCCTCCCACACGTGAAATGTGTTCCAAAAGTCAGAAGCAAAAAACGAACCAGAAGCAAAGAGAGATTCCAGAAGCAAAAGACCTTACTGGGAAAATCCAAAAAAACAAAAACAATGGAACCAAAAACTTGTCAAAATGCAAACGAAAATAAGTTTCAAAATATAGCCGCAAGCGGCAATTGCGGGTTCACACACAAAAAGGCAAAAAAGCCCAAAAAATTGGCAAAATGATTCAGATCAGAAGTAAATCACATGCTGACATAACTGATATAACTGGCATGACTGGAATGACTTCACTGGCATGATGAACAAAATAACATGACTGATATGACTGACAACTGGCATGACTGGAATGAGTGACATGACTAGCATGACTGTAATGACATGACTGATATGAGTGACATGACTGGCATGACATGACTGATATGACTGGCATGACTTATGTCTGACATGACTGGACTGACCTGACTGACATCTGCGTATGTCAGAATAGGAGACAGAGAAATAGCACATCTGGCTAGGGTTGCATCTATGTGAACAATATAGGAAGGCCTGCCTGTGTCTATACATGATTGGGCCTGTAGATTACCAACAGAGAGAGTTTGAGGGAGCCAGAGACTATGCTTTGTTAATTCACTCCTTGCACACCTTGCACGCCTAACATGACTGTCCGAGTATTCAAAGTATGAATGTGGACTGATATGACTGACATAACTGGCATGACTGTAATGATTTGATGATTTGACTGACATGGCTTATATGACTGACATGACTGATATGACTGGACTGAAATGATTGGCATGACACGACTTACATGACCGGCAGAACACGACTGACATGACTGGCATGACTGATATAACTGACATGACTGGACTGACATGACTGGCATGGCATGCCTGATATGACTGATACGACTGACATTGCTGGCATGACTGACATACTATACATATACTATAAATATGCATACAAACTATACATACATTTAGGTAGAAGTGTGTGTGTGTGTGTGTGTGTGTGTGTGTTTGTGGTAGTGTATGTTCTGACATTAATCAGATTAAGCAAATAAAGTCACCCAATGTCAAATGTGTTGAATCTCAAGAAGATATGCAGGGGCCCATGGGCCATATAGGATATGAGCATTGTTTAGAGTAAATAATTAACCTTGGATTTGAATACATGTAGCGTGCTCTGAAGTATCAGTGTCCATTTAACTAGCTTATGAGTCACCAAGGCCCAAAAGGTCACAAAGCTTTGTAATGGCAAAACAATTCAGATAATAGATCTAAATCACTTGCTGAGATTATCTTAGTGTGTCTTTGGATGGCAAAAATAAGCTAAACATCAGTTAGTGTGTTGGAAATGGCTAGAGAACTGTGTATATGAAGCATAATTGTAGTCCTGTGTGTGAATGTGTATGGAGAAAAAAGTTAAATATCTGTGTGTGTGTGTGTGTGTGTGTGTGTGTGAGAGAGAGAGAGAGAGAGAGAGAGAGAGAGAGAGAGAGAGAGAGAGAGAGAGTGTTTTCAAAAACAGAAGCTAAACGTCAGTTTGTGTGTTTGTATCTGGGTTACTCATAGAGAAATGGGTAGGTATGGCAAGGGCAGTGTGAAAGCTACAGAGGCCTGTGTTTTTGTAAGTGCATGTGAAAGAGAGGGGGAGGAGGTAGAGCCCATGGGTTGTAAAGTGTTGGAAGCATGGGGGAGTGTGAGGGGAGTGGAGGAGGGGGGGGCAGAGTGTGTGAGAAAGGCACCTGCGTGTGTCTCTACTTCTCCCTCCACGGCTGAGTATGGAAAATGAAAATATTCACTGTAGAGCTGTTTGCAGGCGGATTTGGCTCAAACTTGGCACACTTCACCACAATGGTCATGTGAATGTGGATGTCAATTTTCATAACAATCAGACATACTATGGCGTAGTTATTGAACTGTGAATTTGATGTGTTATGATGGTAGCATTGTGATGCATATGAAAAATATTAATTTGTCAAAACCTTAGGATTTTTTCGCTAATCTTAGCATTTCAGAGTCTGCTGAGTATTACAAGGTGTGATTTAAGGTGATGGAGTTAAAATGCTAGGACTAGTATGAAAATGGCAAGTTATATATATTTGATAATAGTGAAAAAGTGGTACATTTTTGCAAAGCACATGTAATTAGAAAGTTGCTAGGAATTCTGCATACAATCATATGAGTGCAAGCATTTCTTGATAAGTGAAAATATGTGGGAGAAATTCAGGATTTTCTAGTATAGCGCCACCTAGTGGTGCAATTCCCTTCTAACATGAGTATGTCTTAGAGGGTGTGTACATGAACATACCATGTCCGTTTCATGTGTATATACCTATGGTAAGTCTGTCAAATGGCCAATTAATTAAAATTAAAATTAATTGGCTTATGGCGGCCATGTTTTTTGAGTGATGAGGTCATCATTGTGTGTCTTGATACCACTTGACCCCATGATGATGCCTGTAAAGTTTTGGCTTGATGTGACTAATGGTTTCTGAGAAACAGTTTTTCCCATGTTATAGCGCCCCCTATTGGACAATCGTGGCCAGCTTTGACCTGTGACCTCCGAGTCATGTGCCCTAACAACTGATAAATTTGCATGAAGATTGGTCAAAGCATTGTTGAGATATAGCTGCTGAAGTAAATTTGGCCACGCCTCAGAGCTATTGATTGACATGTGACAGCCAGGCTGTATGGAAATGTCACAATGTTGGCGATAAGTTTTGATAATGAGATTCTTTTGAGTAGTTTGATACCAAGATTGTGGTGATCAGATGAAAAACCAAGGAGTAGTAGGCAAAAGTAGGTTTTGCATATTATGCAAATTAGCAAAAAATCTAAGTAGGCGGAGCTTCATAGTTGTATATGAAATGTCCTATTGAATTGAGCCAAGGAATGCATAGGAAGTGGAATTTTGTTTCTATGACTTATGGTATGGGAGATATGGGCCAAAAAGTCACATAGTGTGCTATAGCGCCACCATCAGGCCGATGTGGGTCCCTATAAGTGTGTGTGGTCCTTTTGACCTAGAGAACAAGTTTGGCAAGTTTGGTGTGTCTAGGCCTTACGGTTTAGGCTGCAGTATCATTTATAGACAGCAAAATGGGCAAAAGAATAATAATAATAAGAAAAACGCTAACAATTACAATAGGGTTCCCACACTATGTGTGTGTGAACCCTAATAACCAATTATATAAAAAATATATACTTTTGATATATATTTTTCTGTTTTGCATTCAAAACATATACTTTCTGCTCTTGGATTTACTTTTGCTTTTGTGGAACTATTGAAACAAAAATCACACCATACTTTTTACTTCCCGCTGACGGAACATTTTCGGCTCGCGTATGGCGTCAAATCCAAGTCAATAATCGCGAGCGCGGAAAACCATTTCGCGCGAGGAAAAGTGCTTACTCGCGCGAGCAAAAATGCTCTCGCGCGCGGAGAGAGCTTCCTCGCGTGAGCAAACCTACTCTTGCGCGAGGAAAATTTGTCACACCCTTTCTGCTTGCGATTAACCCTATTGTGCAGTCACATACCAGGCGGCCATTTCTAAAATTCCTCAGATGTCAGACATAGTCCAATTTAAAAACTAGATATCTCAAGTTGTACATATATGAAAATTATCATTCATGGCTCAAACTGAAGTAGACAGTTGGGGGAACATATTGATACCAAGACATATGTTATATTGTCTTTTGACTACCTCTCCTTGTCCCTCCCTCTCTGCTGCTGTAATATTGCTAATTTCCCCGCTGTGGGATCAATAAAGGACTTATATGATATTGAAATGTTTTTTTTTTTTTTTTGAGCCTCTATCGCAGATGCTAATATGCCAAGAATGTCAGAAATGCACACTGGAATTTGAAGTATCACAAGCATGTATATTCACATAGTTAATCAAATCTCTTATTGGAAATTGCAAAAAGTTTCGCTATGGTCTTTTCTAATAACACAGAAAAAATGAAGCAAATCCATGCAAGCATTGCAAAGTTATTCCACTTTGTTCCAAGCAATGTCAAGGTCACCACACCCTGTCCAAATGTGCTAAGTATGTGCCACACCCTGTACACACCCGTAGCCAACCAAGCTAACATGCTAACAAATTCCATACACGAAACCGATGAGCCATTTGAAACAACAACGCTGCACATATTACAGAAAGACCAGAAAATTCCAATGACTAAATTTCATGTCCAAATATGAACGTTATGATATCATATCTTTGTCCAATATAGTCCGACAGCATAAGCTAGGTTACCGGAGCCAACTCCGGTAGCATCCGACACGATACAGAGTACTCCAGCACTCAAAAGCTCCAAAACTGTTTATAACCTAACGCTTAGTTAATGTTTAGTATTAGAATATATATTTTTTACAATATCGCTTATGAAAATTTATCCATTGTTACTCACAGTACGTAGAATCGCGTCGTAGCCGGTGTACCGTCTCACTTCCGGGTTGGCGAAAATTCCGAAAATTGCCCATATATTCCACACAAAGTAATCCGTTTATGTTCAAAAGTAATCCGTTTATGTTCAAAAGTATCCACAATCCGCATAAAAACGAACAAAATAATCCATGGCTGCTTCAGTTTCGCCGAACAGTGTGTTCTGGGGAGCTTAGCTTAGGTTAGCAAATTTAAAAATATACTTGACCAATCATGTCATATGAGGGCTGGTTAGCTTCGGAAGGAAGTAAACTATTGGTTAGGACAGCTTTCAATCACTTCTGAGGCTCCAGCTTGTCTCTGTGGGCTTATTGGTTCACCATCCCCCCCTCCCCTTCGCACCTCGCCGGGGGAGAGGTTGTAAAACCTGTCATTCAAAGTCACTACCCCACTTTAGACCAGTAAAAACCACTCAAATCAAAGCAGAACCGCTGCAGCTTTGTAATGAGGGGTCAAATCAGCGTTAAGAATGCTTTTGTGACGCTTAGGGGGCAGATTTGTCGGAGTGTCTCATTCAGGAAGCGGATCTCGGAAAATTTTGCAGTGAGGTGAGCAAGCTTTTTAAGGTACTTAACCACAACGGATCTACGCTGTTAAGGTCTTAAATTAAAGCCTTATTAGTAAACGATTTTTAGGTGACAAAACATTTCACAACATAAATATGTTTTGTAAACGGATATGTCGGGAGACCCCCTCATATGGTGCACTTATATGGTGCACCCCTCACAAGGTGCACTTTTGTGGTCAACTTCAAAGCCGGATATCTCGCGATCGGCTGCACGTAGACGTCTAAAACTCGGTAGGCATGTAGATGGGATAGGAAATTTTGATTTAAGCAAGGCAAGGCAAGGCAAGTTTATTTATATAGCACCTTTCATACACAATGGTCATTCAAAGTGCTTTACAAATGAAAAGAAAACACAGAAAAATGTAAAACAATAGATTTAGGAAATTAATCACATATATAAAGAAAAATATATAATAAAATAACATAGAATGTAAAAAGTACAGTAAATAAAATAATAAAAAGTAAATAAGATCTAAAGGGGGGGAGCAAAGATAAGAACAGTAAAAATAAAATGTTAGACTTAAACATAAAAAAAGAAACAAACACAATAAAATCTAAAATAGGAAGCATGATTAAAACAGTAGATTTAAAGGAAGTTAAATTAATGAAGATAAAAGTGCTGTTACAGAGTAAAGGTAATTAAACTGAGCTGAAGGCCTGCTCAAACATGAAGGTTTTCAGTCTGGATTTAAAGGTATCTAGTGTTGGGGCTCTTCTAATGCTCTCTGACAACCGGTTCCATTTCTGAACGCCGTAGTAGCTAAACGCCGCCTCTCCATGTTTAGTTTTTACCTTAGGCTGCACTAACTGACCAGTTCCTAATGATCTGAGAGTTCTGCTCGGCTCATATTGTTGGAGCACATCCAATAAATATACTGGTCCTACACCATTAAGACATTTATAGACCAGTAATAGTACCTTAAAGTCTATGCTGTAACATACGGGTATCCAGTGTAAGGATTTAAGGATGGGAGTGATGTGCTCCCTTCATTTACTCCTAGTGAGAACTCTGGCAGCTGCATTTTGAATCAGCTGAAGCTGTTTAATTGTCTTTTTTGGGAGTCCAGTTAGGAGCCCATTACAGTAATCAATCCTACTAGAAACAAAGGCGTAGATGAGTTTCTCCAGGTCTGCTTTAGCCATACAATCTCTGATTTTGTTGATGTTTTTGAGGTGATAGAAAGCTGATTTGGTGACAGCTTTGACATGACTGCTAAAGGTGAGATCAGAGTCCATTAGTACACCAAGGTTACGTACTAGTTCTTTAGATTTTAGGCCTCTCGAATCTAGATAGGCAGCTAGTCTGTGTCTTTCATTGCTTTTCCCAAATAAAATAATCTCCGTTTTATCTTTATTTAACTGCAGAAAGTTGTGTTTCATCCACTTGTTTATGTGCTCAAGGCATTTACACAGTGAGTCTAGGGGACCGTAGTCGTTTGGGCAGAGAGCCATGTAGATCTGAGTGTCATCTGCATAGCTGTGGTAAAATATCCCATAAGAATGCATGATTTCACCCAGAGGAATCATATATAAATTAAATAAGAGTGGCCCAAGAATTGAACCCTGGGGTACACCACAGGTCACTGGCACAGTCTCAGAAACATTACCCTCCATTTCCACAAAGAAGTTCCTTCCTTTAAGGTATGAACTGAACCATTTTAGGACAGTTCCTGAGAGTCCAACCCAGTTTTCAAGTCTATTTATGAGAATTTTGTGGTCAATGGTGTCAAAGGCAGCGCTGAGATCGAGCAGTAGAAGAACAGACATGTTTCCTGAGTCTGTATTTAGCCGAATGTCATTGATAACCCTAATTAGTGCAGTCTCAGTACTATGATTACGTCTGAAGCCAGACTGAAATTGGTCTAGACAGCTATTTGTGGACAGAAAGTGCATAATTTGCTTGAAGACAATTTTTTCTATTATTTTTCCAATGAATGGTAGATTAGAAATTGGTCTATAATTATTCAACAAGCTTGTATCTAGGGTTTTCTTTTTCAAGAGAGGCTTCACAACTGCAGTTTTTAATGCACTCGGAAATACACCTGACATGAGTGAGGAATTTACTATTTGAAGAATGTTCACAGATATTGCAGGAAAGACATTATTTAAAAACTTGGTTGGTAATGTATCAAGGCTGCAAGTGGATGATTTGAGATCACTCACTGTATCAATTAAACCTTCTTCATTAATAGTACTGAACTGGGACATGTTGAACATTTTGCGTGGTTTTGGAGAGAAAATCGGCTCGTTGGTGGACGTAGGCGTACAGATGGCTTGTCTGATATTGTGGATTTAGTATTAAAAAATTTTGCAAACTCATTACATCTCTCAATTGAAACTAGCTCAGGGTCCATATATGTAGGTGGGTTTGTTAGTCTGTCAACCATAGTGAAAAGCACTTTGCTATTGTTAACATTATTGTTAATAATGCTAGAGAAGAAGGATTGTCTAGCTTTACACATTATTATATTGTAATCACGCAGCCTATCTTTGAAAATCTCTTTATGTACGTGAAGGTTGGTTTTACGCCATCTGCGCTCAGCCTTTCTGCATTCTCTTTTTTGGTGCTGAACTGAATGATCATTTCTCCATGGAGCTTTCTGCTTACATTGCATGGTTTTAACTCTAACTGGTGCAATCTGATCCAAGATACTGGCAGTTTTTGAGTTGAAACTATCCAGCAGAGTATCAACAGAGCCTGATAGTTGGCAAGGTGCAGAGCACACTTTGGTAACAAAAAGTGCAGCAGTCCTGTCATTTATCTGTCTTTTCTTTAACCTAACCTGCCTGGCATTGCTATGGATTGAAATCCACATTTCAAAAAATACACAGTAGTGATCAGACAATGCAACATCCTTAATACAGGCTGAAATGTTAAGACCCTTTGAGATAACCACATCCAAAGTGTGACCATGGCAGTGCGTGCTTCCAGTCACATGCTGAGAAAGTTCAAAAGATTCAAGTACATCATAGAATTCTTTGGCATAACTATCATTGGGATTGTCAATATGAATGTTAAAATCACCAGCAATGACAAAATGATCAAATCCAGTAGAAATAAAAGATAACATATCTGTGAAATCATCAATAAAATTAGCATTGTACCTAGGAGGCCTGTAGACAGTGACTAGTAATATTCTTTGTACCCCTTTTAAAATTGCACTCAAATATTCAAAAGATGTGAAATCACCAAGTGACAACTGCTTGCATTGGAAAGTATCATTAAACAGCATTGCTACACCTCCCCCTTTCTTGCCATTGCGAGAAACATTTAAAAAGTTAAAGTTTGGTGGAGCCGACTCAGTTAGCACAATATCAGCACTATATGTATTTAACCATGTCTCTGTTAAAAGCATGAAATCAAGCCCATAAGATGTAGTTAAATCATTAATTAGATAAGACTTATTTGTAATAGATCTGATATTTAGTAGAACTAACTTAATAACCTGTGCATTTTGTTTCAAAGACTGTGGGATACTTCTAACATACTGTAGGTTGGATGTATTCACAGTATCTGACCTAAACTCCTTGTTCTTTCTGCTTCTGATAAGAACTGGAATGGGAGAGATAATTGGGACACAGGGTCCATGCTTGTTTTGAAAATATGTACCGCTGATATCAACTCTGTAGCAGCACGGACCCAAAAGATATCAATTTTCCTTTACGGTGGTGGAGGGTGGGTGGAGCTCCTGCTGGTGATGAGCTCGCGAGCGGAGCTGTCTATTTGGTGGATTATGAGCTTGTTTTTTAATTTGAGGTTGTGGGGGAGATTTGTTCAATAGTTCATCCATTTGGCTGAGCTTAGTTTTGGCTCCTTTCACTAACTCCTTGATTGGGGAAAGTGGTTGTGGTGACTGTGGGGAAGGAGTTGAGGTGATTTTCCGCTGTACCTGAGGACTCGCTGACAGTGAAAGCGTCAGTCTTGTCCCTACAGATACAAGCTTCTCTAAAGTTTCTGGAAAATTCAGGTGAGGTGATGATGAGGTGGAGGTGGTGGAGGATGGTGTGGATTGTCTATTCGGTTGTGGTGTTTCTGGCAGCTGATACAGCACATGGCTCCCATCTGATAACTCCGCACCCTCTATGGGGGGAGGATGTTGTGTCTCTGTAGCGGCGATGGTGTCCTTGGGTGTTAACGCTGTCGTTTCTTCACCAGTTGAAACAGAGAAGAAGAAAAGAAAGTTTTCTGACAAGAGATTGACACCCCTCTTGTTAATTTGCAGTCCATCTCGATTGAAGAACTCTCTCTTCCCAAAAAACAGATTGAAGTTGTCGATGAAGTTCAGTCCATTTGACCTGCAGGTTTTCTGTAGCCAAACATTTAATGCCAGTAGCCTTGAGAACATATTGCAGCCCCCTGCAGGCACAGGGCCACTGATGAATACCTGGATGTTAAGTTTCAGCAGTGTGGAAAAAAGATCATTAAAGTCCCTTTTCAACACCTCAGACTCCTCTTTTCTTATGTCATTCTTTCCAACATGAATAATGATCCGTTTCATTGTTCTGTATTCAGCCAATACTGTTGGAAGTTTCACATTCAGTTCAGAAACTGTGATGTTCGGCTCACATCGAGCTAATAGTTTCCTATTGTTTTTCATGCCATGAATAGAGTCATCCCCAAAAACAAGGGTGTCTGCTGTGGCTACGGCCTGGAGCCTGGTGGCTCTTCTAGGATGTTCTGAATGGCTGAATCTTCTGGTTCTTTCTGGGTTAAGTAGACTGTTATTGGGAAAGTCATTGAGGTCTTGCAGTGGCTCAAATCTGTTTTGCAAGTGCAGCGACTGAGATTGATTTCCTCTGTGTCTGTGCTGTGATCTCTCAGCAACAACTTTAGCATTATCATTAGCTGGATGTACTATGTTAGCTGGAGCATGTAATTTGGGTTTAGCTCCAACGCGAACCCATTGCTGGTTTTGCCCATATCTTTCCGCTGTACTCACGTTTTGGACTCTGTCCACCTGTTCAGCCGGTCCAGCTCTGTGCATCTCCACCGCTCGCTGCTCCGCCAAACTGTCTGCCCGCTGTCCGCCAGCAACATTCCCACACACAGATTGTCCTCGAACAGCGCTGAGATGCCATTCCTTAAACTCTGATAACATGGTCCTAAAATTTGTTTCTAAAATGGTCATTCTTTGTAAAAGATTGTAGCAGTTCTGGCAGCACATGTGCTCTGAACCAAAGTGCAGAGGCATCTTGTAGATTTCTTCTTTAATACTTTTCAGATTACTCAAATAAATGAAAAAACAGTAAAGGACAAGCAGAGCTAGCAGAAAAGCGCTTTTTTAAGCGCTTTTGTTCGGAGATTCATTAATGTTTAATATGTTTTATATCGCCGTAAAGGAGCTGGGCCCGCCGGCGGGCCCACTTGCGAAGCAGATCGTTTGATTTTTGATAGTCGTGGGAGGGACCCAGATAGGATTGGCTGCGGCTGTTTTTAGGATGTGAATTGTGATTGGCTGTCAGTAGGGTCCGTTTCATGTATATTTTTTCGCGATATCAACGCATTTAGGCAGCTGGATGCTCCAAATACTATGAACTATGGTAAAACAAATAACCACCTAGCTAGCTAGTTATTTATAAGTCTGACGTTTGCATTGTTTACATGGTTTGTTAGCTAGCTAGCTAAGTTGGCTATTTGTAGTACACAAAATAAATCTGCCTTAGCAATGCACTTGGCATGTAGCTAGCAATACACGATTAAAGCTGAGGGATAAATGGTTCAATACAGGTAATAATAATAATAATACTTTATTTTTATATAGCGCTTTTCTGAGACCCTAAGACGCTTACAATACATAAGGAAGCAGAAACATATAATACAAAACATACAAAACAGTACAAAGAAAATTATGGAGCAGGGAGATCATAGGCGAGAGAGAAGAGGTGAGTTTTAAGTTTTGATTTAAATGTGGAAAGAGAGGGAGACTGTTTGATCACAGTTGGAAGGGGGTTCCACAGTCGAGGAGCGAGTCTAGAAAAGGCCCGATCACCAAAGCTACAGAGTTTAGATGATGGTACCTTTAGTAGTCCAACAGTAGAAGATCTAAGAGATCTAGAAGGTCTGTAGGGAAGTAGGAGGTCAGACAGATAAGGAGGAGCCATGTTGTTTAGAGCTTTGTAGGTCAGTAAGTATCTTAAATTGAATCCGGTATGTAACGGGGAGCCAGTGAAGATCCTGGAGAACAGGTGTAATGTGATCATGCATACGGGTGAAAGTGAGGAGACGAGCAGCAGAGTTTTGGACCATTTGAAGCCTATGCACAGAGGAAGAACTAATACCAGCCAACAGTGAATTACAATAGTCTATCCTGCTTGAAATGAAAGCATGAATGAGGCGCTCAGCAGCAGACTGAGAGAGGCATCGCCGGATCTTTGCTATATTGCGCAGGTGGAAGAATGAAGTTTTTACAACAGAGTTAATGTGGGCAGTGAAACTAAGGGTAGGATCGAGGAGGACACCCAGATTCCGGACCAGGGTAACAGGTGAAATATGTACACCGTCAATGTTGAGAGAGAATGGAGGAGTTTTACTCAGGACTGACTTGGTGCCAATCAGGATAAGCTCAGTCTTCATGCCGTTTAACATAAGGAAGTTTTGCTTCAACCAGTTTTTGATTTCTAATACACAGTTTTCAATATGAGCAGTGGGTGGATTGTTGACAGAACTGGTAGTGAGATAAATCTGGGTGTCATCTGCGTAACAATGAAAATTTATGTTGAAATGATGAAATATATGACCAAGAGGAAGGATATAAATGATAAAAAGAAGAGGACCCAGGACTGATCCTTGTGGGACCCCAATTTAATCATGGAAGTGGAGGAGCTATAGCCGCAGAGTGTGACATACTGTTTTCTGTCTGTCAGGTAGGAGGTGAACCAGTCCAAGGTAGAGCCAGTAATGCCAAGGTCATGTAGACGAGATAAGAGAATGGAGTGGTTGACTGTGTCAAATGCAGAAGACAAGTCCAATAGCAAGAGAATGCTGAGGAAACCAGTATCAGCAGCTACCAACAGATCGTTTACAACCCTAACCAGGGCTGTTTCAGTGCTGTGGAATGGTCGGAACCCAGACTGATAGGTTCGAAGAGATTATTGGTTTCTAGATACTCTTGCAATTGGGAGGCCACAGTTCTTTCAAGAGTAGGGCTGCCACAATTAGTCGACTAGTCACGATTATGTCGACTATTAAAATAGTCGATGACTAATTTAATAGTCGATGCGTCGTGTTTTTTTTTTCTCTCCATACTGCTGCGGTCGCGTCTGCCTTTCTGTCCCTAACACACATGCGCAGTAGTGGAAACCGAGGTAGACAGTGGACGATATCCCAGGACATTATACAGACTGGTATCATGGCTACCCGGCTACGGAACTCAAAAGTGTGGGATCATTTTCCGTAACCGGGTTCCGAAACGCGTGCAATATCTGCAAGGCAGAACTTTCCTTCCACTGCAGCACAACCGCGATGTACGAGCACCTGAAGCATGTTGTGGCTTATTATGACAATGATGAAGAGGGACCGTCATCTCTGTAATCTAAATCGCTAGTTAGCTGCTAACGTTACCGTAAAAAGAGCACTAACTTTGGACTTACTTATCGTGGTAACTATAAAAGATAACATTAGTGATGGCGATTTGTTTCATTAGCCTTAGCACGCATTCGTGTGTTTTCTGTAACGTCAGTGAGACCAAAACTTTATTTTTGTGAATAATTCCTTAGTTTCAGGTACCTACCTAATTTGATTTATAGCTACGTTTGATGCCAGAGACAAATGAAAGAAAGAAAAACCTAAAAAAAATAAAAAATTCTTTATTATTGTATTTATTTTTGCGTTGTTTAAGCCAGTGCCTTATACAGGCATGAAAATCTGTCACCTTTCGGCGAAATTCGCCGTTTTGAAGTTGAAAAGGGTGACCTACGTGAATCGTGTAGATCCGATGAGTTTTTTGTTTGGGGGGGGGGGGGGGTCGGGAGATTATATTTTAATTATCATATTGACTTAATTAGCAAACAGAGCACTTCCGAAATTGGCTATTTCAATGACAGTGGCCAGCAGTTTCCGCCCAGAACCATCATAGAGGCCAAATAGCGTTTCAATCATACGAACGTTCTTCATTCATGTTATTCATTTACTGCTAAGCGGGACGAGAAGCAGGACCTAGTGCTACACCGGGGACAAGTCAGAAGAGCGTACATTTACCACTACATTTACCAGATCGTACATTTACCACTACATTTATCACATCGTACATTTACCACTACATTTACCAGATCGTACATTTACCACTACGTTTACCAGATCGTACATTTTTAATTGGGTGGATTTAATTGGGTTATTAATGGTTTCAATCGTTTTCATATTTTGCGGTAAAACAAAGTTACTGCCGTTCGCTACAGCGTTGAACACTGTCAGATCTAACCACAAGCTCTTGTGATAATAGGACCATCTATCTACCTATTTAAGTTCGCGTCAACCCCGTGTAGTTAACGGTGACATAAAATAAGAAACAAGATTTTTTTCTAGTGTGTCTGTAGTTGTAACTGGTGAATCCAGGGACGTGTGAGGATCACATTCGCACCAGGGCTGAAAAGATTGAAGATTAAGTTGTAAACTCTTGTCGTTTGAGTCTACCCTGTGCTTTAGCTCATGTTAGAAAATAAAAACACGTAAACCTGGTATTTTTACAATAATTTTCGCCGCTGATGTATTTATTGGTTCATTAAGACGTAATGGTTTTGACTGAGCCATCCGGAATGGCGAAAGCGGCTTCTTGCGTTTACGGATTGCGTTTACATTGAATCCATTGACATGACAGTCAAAAAAAATTATTTAATGGATTTTACTATATTTTACGGAGCCCGTAAGGTGACATCATGTAAAAAATAAATAAATAACGCGTGGCCACGACTTATTAACGCGTGGGAACGAGATACTAACGTCGCCTTTCACACGCGGCAACAAAGTTTATTTTTTCACAGCAAAGCAAGCAGATCCCAGGGATGTTCGCGAACTGACTGCCCAAGGAAGGTAAACCTGGCTTTATATAAAGTAATACTTAATTATCTTGTTCGCACGCGTTAGTAAGTCGTGGCCACGCGTTATTATATTTTTTACATGACGTCACCTTACGAGCTCCGTAATATTTGGCATCACCTGTCGCTGTATCCCCGTACACCAGCAGCCACCCCCATCCCCCCCCCCCCCCCCCCCCCCCCCCCCCCCCCCCCCGTCGCAGTATACCCATGACGTCACATGTCAACGCCCCGTCGCCGTATCCCCATGACGTCACATGCCCCGCCCCCCGGTCTTCTCACCTTTTTAACCCCTGACCCATTTTCATGCCTGCTTATACTTATTTTAATAATTGTTGCAACAAGTTGCATATTTCATTAAAGGTTTAATGAACTATGATCTTAATTGTTTTTATTTTTAGCTGAAATCTAATGATGATTATATAATAGCAGTTGCATTCTAGTGTGATAAGCTGTATGTTTTATATTCAATTAACGCACGATCCGATTAGTCGACTAATCATAAAAATTAATCGGTGATTAGTCGACTATAAAAATAATCATTTATGGCAGCCCTATTCAAGAGCCTTAGACAGGAAGGGTAGATTAGAGATAGGGCGATAATTGTTGAGGTCTGAAGGGTCAAGACCAGGTTTCTTAAGTATTGGCGTGACGGCAGCTATTTTATAGATAGAAGGGACCTCTCCAAGTAGGAGTGATTGATTAATGAGAATGGTGAGATGGGGAAGCAGTGTGGGTAGACAGGTTTTAGTTAAGTTAGTAGGAAGAGGATCCAGGGGAGAAGTTGTAGTCTTGGAGGACATGATAATATTAGAAATGAAAGAAGAGTCAACACAGTTAAAGTTAGTGAAGGATGGAAAAGGTAGGCTGGAATGAGAAACATGTGCAACAAAGGGAAGATGGAAAGGGGGTTCAGAGGAAACAGAGCTCAGAGATGTGTAGATACTTGTAATTTTGGTTTCAACTGAGCTTAAGAAAGCACTGCAAAGAGTGGGAGAGGGTACAAGGGTGTTGTCCGGGGTTTTAAAGAGCTTTGTAACTGTTGAAAAGAGATGCCGTTGATTTAGACTATGCTGATTATTGATGAGATCAGAGAGGTAGGTTGTTTTAGCAATATGAAGAGCATCTCTATACACCAACAAATGCTGCTTGTAGGCATCAGCATGTACAGTAAGCTTTGATTTTTTGTAGCGTCGTTCTAGTTGACGACCAGCCTGCTTCATGGCACGCAGATCTGCAGTGAACCAGGGAGAGGAAGTAGAAAAGGTCACAGTTTTAGTTTTCAGGGGGGCTAGTGTATTAAGAGTTTCAGAAAGAGCAGCATTTAACATTAATGCATGTGTTTCAGGAGATGGGGGAGCTGTAGCAACAGGAAAGATGGAAGAAACAGATTGGTTAAGAAGAAGAGGATCAATAGACTGAGTTTTACGGAAGGAGATACGTTTTTTGATGGAGCGATGGGGAAAGGCCAGTGGGGCAGTAAACAGGATAAGTTTATGGTCCGAAAGTGGAAATAACAGTGAGTGAAGATTGAGGACAGGCAGGGAGTTGGAACAAACTAAGTCAAGGGTGTGACCTTTGTCATGAGTAGGAAAGTTAACATGTTGTTTAAACTGGAAGCCCTCAAGAACAGACAGAAAATCAGAAGCAGTTTTGCAATCTTGCGTATTAACATGGATGTTAAAGTCGCCGACCAGCAACAAGCGGTGAGAGACTGTGCAGGCCAAAGTGAGTAGTTCAGACAGTTCAAGAAGGAATGTAGGATTCAGTTTGGGTGGACGATACAGCAAGATCACAGTGACCGAGCCTGGTAATTTAACAGCAACATGTTCAAAAGAAGTAGCAGATGCAATGCTCACTTCAGTAATATTAAAATTGCTATTAAAGATCACAGCTAGACCACCTCCTCTCCCAGAGGAACGAGGTTTACAAATGTATTTAAAGTTTGGGGGGGGGGTGGCCTGATTCAAAGCATAAAAATCACCAGCTTGTTGCCAGGTTTCGGTTATAAAAAGCATGTCAATACAATTGTCCAGTATAAACTCGTGGAGTAGCATTCCCTTGTTAGACAGTGAGCGAACATTTAGTAGTGCCAACACAACACCGGAGTTAGTAGAAGGGAAAGAGCGCAAGTTGCATAGATTGGCAGAACGAGACAGTTTGTTGTACTGGGCGAAGGGTAGTCCAGAATGAGCAAATATTACTGCCAGCGGAGTAGTGGACAGTTCTGTTATGATGCCGTCTTGAGCCCCGATGGACATAGCGACGGTGAGATAGTATGCCAGCTTTACTGGCAGACACAGCGGCAGCTTTAGACAAGCGGTAGAAGTTACTGAATCTGCGAAGTTCAGTAGTTGTGTAGGAGAATGACTGTGGATTATAATAAGTCTCTCCCCAATACGGAGTATTAACTGGAAAAGTTTACCAGCAGTGCCAATGTAATTAAAGCCAGCATTATTGAGTATAGTGGCTCACTCAGACGGGGTAGAGCAAAACAACCGCGCAGCAGAACCGTGATGGAGCAGCCGCACTAGGTCACTCGCTGGGCCGATGCGCGTACCGTAGCAGCCGTGGTGGAGTAGCCGTGCTGGGTCACTCGCTGGGCCGATGCGCGCAGAGGAGAAGCCGTAGTGAAGCAGCCACGCTAAATCTCTGGGTCGGTGCAGGTACTGTAGATGCCGTGATGGAACTTGGACACTTACTGGGCCAGTGCGCACAGCTGAGAAGCCGTGGTGATGACACAGAAACATACGAAGAAACAGGACGCGGGGAGAAGCGGCAGTCCAACAGACGGACGCCAGCGTGCTCTCACCCGTCAACGCGACAGTGACAGTGACAGTGACTTCTCAACTTCAGTGACTTCAGGTGTCTCAAGATATGTTGCAGATATCTTCCCATAATTTGGTAGAAATGGGAAATGTTGTCAGGGTGAATTCTGCAGAAAGTGCTTCCATGTCCTTTATAAACCATTGTTAAAAATGTTTTTGATGGATAAACTGTAAATTATTTTAAAATATACTTCTTTATGTATGATATATATTTTGCTGGCAAGGTCCAGATCTCTTTCCAGTCGAGGTTGTTAAAGATGGTGTTCCAATAGATACATATGGATTAGATACACCATCTTTCTGAAACAGTGAGCATATATAATGATTACTATTGTGTGATGTAGAGAAACATATTTTCCCTATTTCAAGATTGGTTGGGTCGATGGGTAATAATGTTGGATCATGTCCTGGTGTACTTTTAAATAGCATACTCACTCCAGCATGTATAGCATTTTATAACTAATTCAGCAAAAGAAATTGCAACATTGAATTTAATTAATAAATCTTAGTTACTAAATATTTACTAAATTCTTGATTTGTCAGTAGAGAGCCATTTGAGTTAAATAACCATAGATGGTAAAATAAAGATTTGTTTCTATATACAATGTATTTGTTGTTGCAATCTCTAGGTGAATAATTATCAAAATAATTTTGGATCTTTAAATTTTCAGGTTGGTCTTTTTTTCATTATATCATTCAGGCCATGCCATATATGACCTATGTTGCTATAACTCAAACCATGTAAACCAATTCTGAAAGCAAGGGGGCAGTCCCCCTGCTTATATACAATCCTAAACACCATTCAGCAGTTCTAGCAAGCAGGTTATCTTAAGCACAGCATGTTCCAAAACATGGGCGCCCAACAGGCTACTTTGTCTCACGTATGTGTATCTCCTAATATTCCCTAGAGTTAGCGGAAGAAACTGATGTATCAGTTGAACACAGAGAAAGCTAAATGACCCAAGTATAGTAGACTAGTGAGTACCAGTTAACAGTGCTCTTACCCTTCACACTCTCCCTGACCTGGGTCACAGTATAGCACAAATGCATAATATTAACTAAACATAAGTACATGATTACATTGAAACACACTACTTCATTATTGTAGTCCTTCTGCTTAATCAGAACAACATGTACTAAATCATAACGTTCATAATGATCTCTTATAATCTAAATGACGTGACCTAATCAAGAATGACATAATTTCTGTCACAGTGATCAACTCCTAATTTCAAATGCTGTCATGGATTGAGGTTCCTGTGATGTGCTCCAAGTTTGGTTCAAATTGACTTGTCGGGGACGCTACTGTACACAAAAACCTCTAAAATCATCAAAACTAATGCTGCAATCCTGTCATGCAGAATACAGAGAAGTAATGAATCTTGTATGATTCAGACCAATGAGCCAAATAACTTTGTAATTACAGTTGTGATCAAATTTATTCAACCCCCAATGCTGCGAAGGGTTTTATGGAATTCAGTGCACATTTGTAATTGTGTTCATAATGAAATCTTACAAGGACTTGTTAAAGAACTAAATGCAACTAAGATAGCATCAATTTTTTTTGTCATAAAGTATTAAATGGCCTTTTTGTGATTTCTTCATTGACACAATTATTCAACCCCTTTACGACTACCACTCCTAAGAACAGAGGTTCATTCCAGTGTTTTCCATCAGGTATTGAAAACATCTGTGGATGTCATCGAGCAGCAATCAAGCATGATAAGCACCAATTAGGCAGATTTAAAAGGACTGTGATACTCAGCTCCTTCTAGACATCTACTGGTGTGTTTCCAAGCATGGTGAAGGCAAGAGAATGGTCCCAGAAGACAAGAGAAGAGGTTATTGCTCTTCACAAGAATGGCAATGGATATAAAAAGATTGCGAAGTTGTTAAATATTCCAAGAGACACTATCGGAAGGATGGGTGTTCATAGCTGTTATCTATGTGTTGTAGTCCATTGTTGTCTTATTATTTCAATAGCTTTTAAATAGTCTATCATAAGACCACCAAACAAGTTCTAATATATTAAAGGCATCTTAAACAACAACCTACAACTCAAATATGGATATTTCTACCTCTTACCTATTTGTGGTGGTGAGTTTTTATCTTATAATTTCAATAGCTTTTTAACGGTGCATTATAAGACCACCAAACAAGATCTTATATATCAAGGGCATCCTAAGCAACAACCTACAACACAGATATGGGTATTTCTACCTCTTACCTATTTGTGGTGGTGAGTTTTATTCTAAGAATTTCAATAGCTTTTAAACGGTCTATCATAAGACCATAAAACAAGTTCTCATATATTAAGGGCATCCTAAACAAAAACCTACATACCTTATATGTGTATTTCTACCTCTTGTCTATTTGTGGTGGTGAGTTTTAATCTTATAATTTCAATAACTTTTAAACGGTCCATCATAAGAGCACCAATCAAGTTGTATTACATAAAGAGCATTCTAATCAACAACCTACAACACAGATATGGATATTTCTATCTCATACCTATTTGTGGTGGTGAGTTTTAATCTAAGAATTTCAATAGCTTTTAAACGGTCCATCAGAACAGCGCCAAACAAGTTGTATTACATTAAGTCCATGATGACCAGCACCCTACAACTCGGATATGGGTATTTCTACCTCTTACCTAATAGTGGTGGTGAGTTTTTATCCAATTATTTCAATAGCTTTTCATAATACTCTGATTTTATGAACAGCACCTGCAAATACCCATGTCTGACATGTAGGTTGTTGTTTAGGATGCACTTTGTGTAATACAACTTGTTTAGTGCTCTTATGATGGACCATATAAAGTCTGAGTACCTCAAATTGGTGCAAGGTACAAATACCCATGTAAGAGTTGTAGGTTGTTGTTTAGGATACCCTTTGTGTAATACAACTTGGTTGGTGCTCTTTTGATGGACTACTTAAAAGCTATTGAAATGATAAGATTAAAACTCACAACCACAAATAGACAAGAGGTAGAAATAACCATATTTGAGTTGTAGGTTGTTGTATAAGATTCCCTTAATATACAACAACTTGTTTTATGGTCTTATGATGGACCGTTTAAAAGTTATTGAAATTATAAGATAAAAACTCACCACCACAAATAGGTAAGAGGTAGAAATATCCATATGGGAGTTGTAGGTTGTTGCTTAGGATGCCCTTTATATATAAGAACTTGTTTCGTGGACTTACGATACACCGTTTAAAAGCTATTGAAATTCTTAGATTAAAACTCACCACCACAAATAGGAAAGAGGTAGAAATACCCATATCTGTGTTGTAGGTTGTTGCTTAGGATGCCCTTGATATATAAGATCTTGTTTGGTGGTCTTATAATGCACCGTTAAAAAGCTATTGAAATTATAAGATTAAAAACTCACCACCACAAATAGGTAAGAGGTAGAAATACCCATATAAAAGTTGTAGGTTTTTATTTAGGGTGCACTTTGTATAATACAACTTGTTTGGTGGTCTTATAATGGACCGTTTAAAAGCTATTGAAATTATAAGATAAAAACTCACCACCACAAATAGGTAAGAGGTAGAAATACCCATATCTGTGTTGTAGGTTTTTGCTTAGGATGCACTTTATGTAGTAGAACTTGATTGGTGCACTTATGATTCACCATTTAAAAGCTATTGAAATTATAAGATTAAAACTCACCACCACAAATAGACAAGAGGTAGAAATACACATATAAGCGTTGTAGGTTGTTGTTTAGGATGCCTTTAATATATAAGAACTTGTTTTATGGTCTTATGATGGACCATTTAAAAGCTATTGAAATAGACAGAAACTCACCACCACAAATAGGTAAGATGTAGAAATACCCATATCTGAGTTGTAGGTTGTTCTTTAGAATGCACTTTGTGGAAAACAACTTGTTTGGTGGTCTTATGGTGGACCATTGAAAAGCTATTGATATTATAGAAAGAAAATAAACAGTGCGCAGTGCTCTGAAACCTTTAAGACTGCCACTTGCGTCGTGTTAACCGTGTTAAGGTAATTTGTAGATGGTGCCTTAGACGTTGCAAAGGTTACAACAGTACATTTAAAATAACATGTTATCTACAATTAAAATACGCATATTCCTGACGTAAACAGAGTTGTAGGTGGTTGTTTATGTTGCCAGAAATTAGAATTTTCATATTTTGGCACTTTTGTTATAACTGTCTTAAAGCTATTGAAGAACGAATTCTGAATATGCGAACGTGAAACCAACTTTACCGCAGTGAGTTGGTGTTTGTAAGAAGCTGGTGGGACATTGCTCTGCCAGCTGGAATAAGTCGGCTCTGACAGCAGCTCAGAAAGAATTCAACCTTCCTGAACATTCACTAATTACTAGTCAGTTACCGATGTTGCAGTTAAACCTTTATGTGAATTTCTGTAATTTATTTTGTTGTTCTTTAAAGGTATTGAGTTTTAAAAATAAAACTGATAACTGCATTTAATCCGACAACCCTGGGAATATTTTTGTCACGTATGGCTTCGCCCCCTCTCCTAGCTGTCACTCCGGGTTCCCTTGTGTCTGTGTCCCGTGCCTGTTTATCCTGCCCTGCTCGTTGTCTCCGTGATTCCTCGTTAGTTACCACGCCCCCGTGTCATTGTTATCAGCTGTTCCTTGTTTCAGTTCTATGTATTTAAGTCCCGTCATTCCCCCAGTCAAGTCATCCGTGGTTTTGTTCTATCAGTCGGTTTGTGCTTTCACGTTTGTTGTTTTTCAAGCCCTGTGTTTCCCGTCGTCTGTTTGTTCCTGCCTGGTCCGTGAGTCTTCCCTGTTCTCGTCTCGTCATGCCTGTTTCTTGTTCTTGTTCGGACTGCTTGCACGTTATGACCCCTGCCTGTTCTATCGACTCTGGTTTTGGTATTCCCTGTATTAAATCTCGCCATCTCTGCATTTGTGTCCGTCTCCTCGCTCCGTGGCGCGAGCCACGTTACAATTTTTTTATGTAGAAGTTTATACTTATATTTGATAGATATTTGAAACACGAATACAGGTTTAGGATTTAATGGATTTTTAAAAAATCGCAATTTAAATCGCAATATTCTGTGGAAAAATCGCAATTAGATATTTTGCCCAAATCGTGCAGCCCTACACAGGAGTGCAAAGGTGGAGGCTGGGCCGCGACCATTCACCCTGTGGAGGTCGGGTGTAGGGGCTTTGCAGGGGGGTCTGCAGTCCGACTCCTCCGTGCTGCTGGAATGACTGGAGCAAGCCTGAAGAGGGCAACCAAGGAGTTGGCAGAAGAGGCAGAAAAGGCGAGTTTCTGGATATGGCTGCGGAGGAAAGATAGCAGTTGGGGGTTAACACCGCAATGAGGTCAGCTGCAGGAAGTGGCGTGGGGAGACATCGCCACATGAACCACTGCCCCCCCACCCCACCCCCACCGTGAAGTGTCCTGGCTAGGGGGCGAAACACCAGTGAACAATGGCACCAGCTGACGACCTGGCAGCTGACCTCAAAGTGTACTGAAGGAGGTGCGACAGGCAGAGATGCCAAGCAGCTAAACCTGTACTACTAAATGACTATTCTTGATATCAAAAATATAATTTTCACTAGTAAAATTTATATTGTTGATATAAAAAAATAATTTGTACATGTAATAATAATAATAATTCTTACTAGTAGAAATAACATTTTTACTAGTGAAAAATGAATCCTTACTTGAATGAATTTATGATATCAAGAATTAAATTTGTACTAGTGGAAATTGTATTTTCACATGTATTAATTTAATTCCCGATATCAAGAAAAAAAGCTAAAACGGCTTTCCATACATGTCTGACCTTTAAGTGATTCGCTACAAGAAAAAAACTTTAAGCAACAATGACCTTCCAAACCTGCGTTTTGCTGCCACTCTGTGGTCAAAGATATATTACCTAAACTTCAGACAGGAGACCCATCAGTATAGCCTATTTTTGTGCGTTCGGTATCATGTTTTTAATAGTAGTCCCTTTATTCATGAGGTCTGAAGTGTATTATCAGCACATTTATCAACAGAAAACATTAAGGATTAGGGTAAGCAACTCACATGTTTTTATTATGAAACTGGTTCTACCACCCCCCTCTCCACACACATTAATGCCGCGTAGATGATAAGACCCAAGGCCTGGCATTTTAAAAGGAACTCCTAGAGAATGAGGATGAGGAAAGCCTGACCTTGTCCAGACCTCCCTAACAGCACAGACAAAACAGGATTAAAGTGCCAGTCTTTAGCAGTACCTGCGTAGATTATGCTGATATTTGGTAATGAGATTTACTTTATATTTTTACGTTTAAAAAGTTCTATAAAAGTGATGCTTATTAAGTAATCATTAAATAATTTTAACTTCAGTTACGTTGGTCTAGAAGAGAATCTTCAGGAAAGAGAAAATTGAAAGTTGTTACATTTTATTTGGTCTCATTTTTTTTCTTTTCCGTGTTCCACAGGTTAAAACTCATTACAACAGGCAAAACAAAACACATTTTTACACACAAATACACACACACACTGAAACATTATATCATAGAATGATTAGGCCCAGCCCAGCATCTCATTTCAATCACGAAACACAAAGACGTCACAAAGCCCAGCGGAGATCGATCCATTAAAGGACCAAACAACACCACTTAAGATGGGCACTGCAAACACAGACAGAGGAGACAGAGCAAAGCCTACTATTAAAAAAATTAACTGGGAATTAACAAAAAGCAGGCATGCATTTCTCTTGAAGAACACAAGACTGACATGTTGGACAATGTTTATACAAATCCAAGATGGCACGCTTCTTCAAAACTTTAGCAAAAATGTTTGTGTCCATAATGGTGCCTGAAGGACCCATTTGAAGTGTTATTGTTTTACACATTCGGAGTATCTTCCCAAATAAAACAAATGGAGGAAAAAGGTGGAAAACTGCTTGTGATTCAAGGCACGTGTCCTCAGTCAACATCGCTGAAGCTGTTCAGTAATGCACAGCACACATATCTCAACACTTTGCATTTTGCAAACTTACAATATTGTTTGATTTGTCCCTTTGCAGCACCCATACCTCTTATCTACATACTCCAGTGAAGTAGGCTATAAAATACAATATACAAAGCATCCTGACGAGGACTCTGTCTCTGGCCCTTTTAAATATCTTTAATCCAGTGTCTAAAAGGCCTTAATAAATATATCTTAATCTCTTTTTTAAATCTCTTCACCGTCACAGGGGATGTTTGCACAGTACTGAATGTCTACAAGTTGGAAGCTTTTATGGGCATCCATCACCTGCTGAAGCTGATTGTGCTTAGCACAGAGCAGTGGACAGATCAGTGACTTTACACCAGAGTGGTGGACATACTCCGCTCTATCCATCATGGCTCTCTGTCAAAGAGAGGTGCTACCTCACACTCCGAACGCTTATTGGCTAAGAAGTCACTTACAAATTTAAGATCAAGACTTTCTTTGGCACACATACGCTTATATATAGGATATGGTGTCTTCTGGGAATATTTAAATAGAAAAGGCAATTGATTAGAATGACCACTACTTGTTAACAAGTCTATTTAGTTATTCGTTCATGCAGCAAAAAACTCAAAACAGAGCATCAGCACTTAGAAAGGACACAGGAAAAACGTGTGTACAACCATGTGAGGTGTACAGTGAGGGGTAAATAGAGTGGAGTTGTGCACCCAGGATGCCTTCTGCAGAGATGAGTTCAGCAGATGTTGATCTTAGATAAAAGAACAAATGAAATCATGCTAATGTTTTTGGGGTCAGACCTAAACTGCATCTGGATAAAATAACTAATTTTGATGTTCACAAAGAACTCTTTAAAGATAAAACAGTCTTCAAGTTTTCAAAGGATTTAAGAGATAGCATCATCATGGAAATCCTTGTAAATTATGGATTTAAGCAGTTCACAAACGTTTCTAATATTTAAATGAGACATTAAAAATAATTTCAGGACAATAAACAAAACGACAATTTGACCAAAGTGATCATAAGCCTGTTGTGTCCTGTGTACTGTTAGCCTTGTTAGCAGTTAGCTATGGTAGCATTTTTGCTAAACTCTCCCATTTTGTTTGAAGCAAACTAAATGAACCTTAGGTTTGAACTTCATTGCTCTGACATTGCTGTTTAAGGAATGAGAGTTTCTCCAACAATAGTGGAGTAGAATCTTTCGATTATGTGGTGGTCTGTTTTGGTTTATAGCTGAAGGAAGTGATTAGTTAGCAGAAGTTAGCAGAAATGTGTAAAGGAGCAGGATGGCTAATCAATTTGCAAAGCAGAACAGGTAATCAACTTGTACAGCAGGACAGCTAATTGACACCTCATCTAAAGCTGCACTGCATTTCTGGAGTCATACTTTTTCCCTTGAAGTGTTTTGGACAGTGTGATATTAGTTATGCATGTACAGGAAAAAGAGAAAAAAGATGGAACAAGTGACAGGTGGATTTAAAATGAGTGGTGTGCTGGATTTAGGTGAAGTTTGATTTGAGCTGAGAACAACTCAAATGGGCTCTGGGTACTAAAGGCATTGAGGGGTTTTTAGTGCCACCGATGAAACCACACAAAGAAAGCAGCACTGCTACAATAACATAACCAATCCGAAAGTGTCTATAAATGGACCACGTCTCTCTCACGAGAAACCTGAAGCCGTTTTCCTTTGTTTAGCTGAACAACCACTCATTATGTGAAAATAATAGTTTTCCTCGGAAGAACTGAAGACAATGGATATATTGGCCAGAGGAGGATGGGTTCCCCCCCTGAGTCTTGGTTCCTCTCAAGGTTTCTTCCTCATGCCCTTAGGGAGTTTTTCCTTGCCACTGTCGCCCTTGGCTTGCTCACTGGGGGCTAGGACTCGGACACTTGTAAAGCTGCTCTGTGACAACAACTGTTGTAAAAAGCGCTATACAAGTAAAATTTGATTGATTGATATATATTAGCAACCACCTGTCATTAGCTGGAGTATTATGGTGGTATGATGAGAGTATTAGTAAATAATGAGATATGGAGGAGCATCTAATTATACCAATAATGGTCTTTACCTTGTGAAGATGGGCTTGAGAAGGAATTTCACGGTTCAAAACCAAGAACCTTGTTCAGTACAGTACATACATGCGCTTGGGGGGGAAGGTAGAGGACACCATGCCTCCAGACACAGTGGAGTCGGATCAGTTATAACCTTTGTCTCTTCAGGCTCGAATTACAAAAAGTATTTTTCAATATATGCTTAAAACTTGAATTAAGAAGTAAGATTGAGTGAATTAGTCACAATGACAAAGAGGCCTGCTGTGGAGTTTGACTACATTGGAACGCAAGTTAATTAGCCACCAAAAAACAAACAAATCTTCAGTAAAAGCCGTCTTCACAGTGATACTCCTTTAGTTGGCATATTCTGTTTAAAGTGCTTATGAGAATCTCAGAACCATAATCACTGAAGCACCAAGTTCAAAAGAGTTCAATGACCGTCTTAAGGTGGGTGGGCATTCCATGTGTCAAAGTTGCCTACTACCCAATTAAAACGCAGATCAGAGCTGCAGTTGGGTCAGTAACCCTTTTATATATTTCTGAAATTATTGCCACTCACATTGCTGATATAATAAACTAGGATATGCTTCATTGGCAATGTGAAGACTGCCACCACGCAGCAGTGTAGCCAGCCCGAGTTCCCCCTGCTCTTTGGCACATGTGTGGAACATTTAGCAGGTTTCATTTGCCCCTCCCTGCAGAACGTTCCTGTGCATGTGGAACAATGCAGCAGGCTTCCGGAACATTCCCGGATTATTACCTGCCCCTCTATGAAAGAAATCATGGAAAACAATGAATCTTTCAGTTCCTGCCAACATAGCATATCTAAATCAAGAGCTGAACTGGGCTGACGGAGGTTGCTTTAGATTCTGAACGGTTCACAGCAACAGAGTCAATCAGATAAGACTTGTAAATGTAAGGCAACATGAGTGATTGGTCTGCTCAGTGTAACGTAAACCTGCTAAACTGATCTTTAAGTAGTACACACCACTCTTTTAAGGAATAGCTCTCAGCCACACATGCTAACAGGTAACGGTAAATGAAACCTAGCAAAGCTCGTGGGCAATAAAGAAATGTTAGCAGAT
The DNA here is from genome assembly GCF_052324685.1 of Brachyhypopomus gauderio. Taxonomy (NCBI): domain Eukaryota; kingdom Metazoa; phylum Chordata; class Actinopteri; order Gymnotiformes; family Hypopomidae; genus Brachyhypopomus; species Brachyhypopomus gauderio. The sequence goes on along the minus strand of NW_027507286.1, from coordinate 3,644 downwards.
AAGACCAAGCGGATTGATTGCACCCCTTTTTGGCTTTCATTAATCATTAACCTCATTAGAACTTTTGGCTGAATTTCTCCCATGAGAGATGACCAAAGAACGGTCTCTTAAAACCTAATGTATATTGCAAATATCTCTAAGATTCACAGGAACAAAAATTAAAAAAGCATATTTCTCAGTTTTCCAGAATAACAATGCTAATGACATTGGAGGGAAATCCTGTTTGGAATGATGTTGATTCTGAAGTCCATACACCACATCTTGAAGAATTGTTTAGGTTCCTTTCTTTCTAAGCCAACACTGTAATAATGGAAAACCCAGTTTTTGGGGAACTATTTTATTTCCTGTAAAATATTTTTTCTTTTTTTTGTGAAATCTGGTGAAATGGCTATGCATTTTCCCTCCTTTTTAAGAGACCCTAGACCCCTGTTAGAACCTGTCGTCTGTGAGCTGCGCTGGAGATCTGAAGGGACTGAGTCCCACAGTCTTCCTGGGGCGAACCTTTTCTTTGGCGAGAGCCGGGGGCTTGCTGAGCGCAGCCCAGCCGAGGTCAAGGAGAGGGGAGTCGGCCGGGTTCAGCGGGGCGACCCTGAGAGAAAGGTTTGGGCTCCCGTTCGTGGAGCAGGGTGCAGAGCGGGACGTCGGGAAAGGGGGGCAGAAGGGGTCAAAGGGCGAGGAGAGGTCAGAGTTAAATGAAGGGTCAGCCTTGAGACTGAAGGGATCACAGTCAGGAGACGGGAAGGGGTCACAGTTCGTGAAGGGGTTAGTGGGTGACGGCTGGTAACCGAGTCGTGGGCTCGTGGGACTACTGGCTGATAGGGTGTGGTGCAAACTAGATTTTTCCGTCCCGCCAGCGGATATGAAACTCCAGGGGTCAATCCGAGGACGGATGGGGGACGGGCGAGGTCGCGGGATGATTTTGACATGATGATGTGTTTTGGGGCTCCACAGACGAGGGTCTGGGTAGAGGGCAATCGGGGTCGGAGACTTGTCTTCTGCTTCCATCGTATCTTGGCACAGCGGCAGATCCAAAACTGAATAAAAGGAATTGGGGAAGGAAACGGACAAGAAAGATTACAAAAAAAAGAATGAATTTGGTGGTACAGCCGACTAAAAAAAAAAAAAAAGGAAAATGTTGAGAAATGTAGGAAAACCAGTGGGAGAACTGATGGTGTAAATTCATGTGGCTCAACATCACGACCCACCAAACATTCCAGGTTAGTCTACCGGACACGGGTTAATCCTAATCTTGAACAATACTAACATGACTCACTATAGAAAATCCTGTTTACTCCCAACTTACCTAGCTGTGAGGCAAGTCCATGACTGGATCTTCTCCTTCTGTTTCCAGTCTGACTGCCCAGACTCCCAGTCTGACTCCCCTCAGTTACTGCATGTCCTGTTTCTCCGTTGGCCTGAGCGATCCACTCCGCTGCACTGTGTAGGCAGGTCCTTCCACCAAATCTCTCCCTCTCTCTGGGGTTTGGGGGTGGAGGAGTCAGGGGGAAAGGTTTACTGTCTGGGGGCTTCAGAGGGGGATCAAAAAGCCCATGGGGCAAGGAGTCCGTACTGAATGTTATAAGGTCCCCAACCACGGCGGGGTCTATGGGCAAGTCCTCGACATCCTCTTGGGGCTGGTCCTGCTCCAGTTCCAGAGCAGCAAGGTTAGTCCTGGGGGGAGCTCGAGGAGGAGGTGTTGGTGGACGATGAGGTTCCAGATGGCGCCCCAGAGCAATGGAGGCCAGAAGGGCGGCGCTACTCAGAAGGGCCTGGTGAGTGCTCTTAGCCATGAGGGGAAGGGCGGAGCGACTCTCTGGGTGAGGAGAGCAGCGGAAATATAGGCCTCCCTCCTCACTGCCCGAGTCCTCCTCTGGGAGGGCCGTCCATGAGTTCTCCTTTACTGAGCCAGAATCTACAGGGAGAGGAGGAGAGTGAAAGAGCAAGAATGAAACAGGGATGGAGGAAAAAAAAGAGAGAGACAGAGAGAGAGAGAGAACGCAAAGAGCAAACTGTTCAGATAAGTCAGGTAACCATATATTCTCCACATTCCCTTTTAGCACGTGTCATATTCTCTATGGTTAACCACGGCTAATGATTACAGAACCTGGAACCAGATTTAGACTGGAGTCCCAGATTTGAGGATATGAAAAACTTAAAGAAGATCTATCTAATTTTAAAAATCACCACATGTTCTCCTAGAGGACACGAAACACTTATCCTTAGTGTGTCCTTTCACAGACCTCCCACATTCTTTGATTCTAGTGTGGTGCAGACAGGCTACCATGCTGGCCTTGCTCCGGTGTGGTGGGTCTGTACGCCACAAAGTCGTCTCTGGATTCTCCGTTCTCACTGCTGTCCATCTCCAGTAGTTTAGCCCTCATAGACAGACTGAGAAATACGGACAGACGTGGAAATCGGTAACTGCAGTAGTAATCAGCAAAGACACAGCAGTCAAATAGCCAAAGAAGTTTATACAAAAACTAGACGTGCATCACCAGCAGGATGTGAAAGGAGTCTTCTGTAGTAGTACTTGTGTCAGGTACAGAGATTGGTACTCTGCCATATACGCTGTTAGAATGGTAGTATGGGTACCTGTGGATCTGTGTGTGTTTAATAGGGAATTATATATCTTTTCAGAAGGTTCTTCATGTGAATGTGTGTGTCAACCTATGAGTCATGGAGCCTCTACTGAAAGGATGAACTGACTGAAGTTCATGTTAAACGTTACATGTGGTGTGAGTTTGTATGTATGTGCGTGTTTATGTCTGTGTGCATGGCATGAGTGCATGTAAGTGTGTGTGTGTGTGTGTGTGTGTGTACCTGCTCTCCTGTGAGCTAAGGCGCTGAACTTTGGGGCTCTGAGGACTCCAGTGTGGGGCCAGCCTCCGATCCCCGTTAGCCTGCTTGAGAGGCAGCGACTCCAGAGGCCACAGAGAGCTCCACTTACTCTCACTGGGACTCACTGCAGGACAGCCAGGGGGACGGATATTAGAGTATCACTGTGTGTGTGTGTGTGTGTGTGTGTGTGTGTGTGTGTGTGTGTGTGTGTGTGTGTGTGTGTGTGTGTGTATGTGTGTATATGTGTGTGTGTATATGTGTGTGTGTATATGTGTGTGTGTGTGTATGTGTGTGAGTAAGTGCTGATGATTCAGTGCACATACACACGGGTTACGGCATCAGTGCGCTGTGGGCTAACACACTCACATTGGATGGCACGGAAACGGGGACCGATGGAAGGTGAGGTCCCAGAACCCAAATCGGGGGAGTTGCGCCTCTTCTCCAAGCCAGGAGATGCCTGCACTGTGATCTTATGGATGAAATCTAAAACAGAGAACTTGCATATAATTTCTGAATGTCAGCACAGGTTGTCAGCACGTGTGTGTGTGTGTGTGTGTGTGTGTGCGCACGCGCACCCTGTGGCATGCTGATCTTCTCTCCGTTCTTGCTCTTCAGTTTGTGCTTCTTGAAGGTGCCCTTGCGCTTCTTGACGTTGGGCTTCTCCTGGTTGTGGTTGAGGTGCTGGATGAGGAGGGAGAGCTCCCTCTCAAACACGTCCTGCTCCCACTGCGCCAGCTGCTGCTCACGGAGACGCAGGAACTCCTCGTGAGACTTCTGCTCCAGAGCAGCACGCTTCAGCTCCTCCT
>NW_027507285.1:50000-56341 GCF_052324685.1 Brachyhypopomus gauderio | reverse complement strand
ACACTACAGCTGATTAGCTCTCTCTGGCCTAGACTGTTGTTCAAACCATATGGATTAGCCTTCACAAAGTCACCAATTTTGCCTGATTATATAAATGTTTTTTCTCCCCAAGAGAGCCCAGGAACTAGGGTTCTCCCTCTATAAGTGCATGCAAGTAACCGCATGAGAGAGATCACGCGCCAGCTATGTGGCTGTGCTAGTAGTGCACATACACAAATATGCATATGTCCGTGTGTGTGTGTGTGTGTGTGTGTGGTGTGTGTGTGTGTGTGTGTGTGTGAGCTCTGGTATGTGTGACCAGTGAGTGTGAGGACTGTGGGGATGTGTGGTGGTCATGTGCGTGTGACAGAAGGAAAGTGTGCCACTCGTGTCCGTGCTGACTGCGTGAGGCCCGCCCCATCTGTCAGTGTTTAGCTCTGAGCTACCTGCCACCAGGTGGTGTCCACACTTCGCCCCCAGCACGCACACCGCACTCCCCCCTCCTCCAGCCAACTCACTGACCGTCTAATCTTCCTTCCATCCATCCACCCATCCGCCCGTCCTCCCCTAACTCCTGTGTGAAGCGAGGAACTACGCCCAGCTGTACTGCAGGCCTCTGCAGCTTTGCGTTGTCACCTTCACCCTCGTACGAGTGGAGACCAGGCACGCGGCTACACTGCCATGAAAACCCAATCGACCTGCTCTTTGACTCTGTTCATGCTGCCTGCGAGCTGGGCTTGAGCCAAACGCGCGCGTACACGTTGGTGTTTGGGACGTGCCTGTGGCTTTTGACGGCTCCGCCGTTGGGTGTGACGTGAAGAGCCGGTGTAGTGTAGCAGCAGAGCTGGCGGCTACACCCGCCGCTGCTGCGTGAACTTTGACTTCTTGACATTTGACATTGGTGTTCAGCCTTGACAGCAGATATAGTATTGATCTGGTTGCTTGTTTGTTTGTTTGTTTGTTTGTGATTGCCGTGTTGAGGCGCCTGTCCTGCTCTCTGCTATTTGGCGATCTGCTACCAAAGCTGATCTGCTACCAAAGCTGTCTAAACTGTCACCTTAGTGGCCGCCAAGATTCTCTGCTGCCTTCATCCATCCTATTCAGTTTGTGTGGTGTGTGTGTGTGTGTCTGTATGTGTGTGTGTGTGTGTGTGTGTGTGTGAAGAGAGAAAGATTCAGATAAATCTGAATGGTTTGCCTTCTATATATGTTTACAGGATGGAAGTTTATAAGCACACAATATAACATTTTTAGAGTTCCATTTTTTGTTGGAGATGGTGTTCTAACATTTATGGTCATCAGTGGTTAATAGATTCCTTTTTAAAAGAGATGAATTGGAGCCACGTTCTAATCAGTTCATATATGAATTTCATCTGCAACTGTATGTCAATATACATAATTTATATAAAATGTATAACACATAAATTATATGTAATAAAATATGTATAAATACACTGTTGTTAATGCATACATATCTGCAAAATATAGCTACCCCTTATAAGATTAAAAAATGCAGCAATAAAGATTTTATTGTATAAATTTGTGTCAGAAGAAGTTTAATCTTACTGGGCTAAACTGCTGAAAGTATATGTATAGTTATTTTCAAGTTTCAGAAGGAAGGCAAGTTTATCCTCCCATCTCTCTCTCTCCCTCTCTTTCTCTCTCTCTCTCTCTCCTCCCTTTCTCTCTCTCCCTCTCTCTCTCTCTCTCTCTCTCTCTCTCTAGGTAATCTGGGGCGTGTGGACTACATCAGTGAGTTCGAGTTTGACCTCTTCATCCGGCCCGATACATGCAACCCTCGCTTCAGAGTATGGTTTAACTTCACAGTCGAGCACGTCCGGGAAACACAGGTAGGTCCAAGACACCGTGCGGACCCAAACTTCTCACCACATGCTTATAACCCTCCTAACACAGCTGAACAGTTCGGACTGATCCTGGAAGAACCATTCGTCAATAGAGGTAAAGCAACCCGAACCTGCTGGTGATTAAAACTGCACCTTGTCTGAGAGAAGTGCTCATTGTGACCTCCGGTTGCTCACACATATCACCAGAACGGAGACCAGGACACCATGACTCGAGCACTTGTGAACTTCTCTGTTAGCAGTTTCTGCAACTTTGGGGTGAGGATGCTGGAAAGTGTTGAGTGTCAAGTGACTCCGAGCGACACAGCAGATGATGTCTGCCTGTCATTATCATATTGATGATATGACAAAAGATTCTCAAACCTCTGCACTAATGTGACCTGCTCTCTGTCCCCGTGGCCACAAAGTCAGACAGGCTACAGCCTAATCAAATTCATTACATGCCCAAATGCTGACGTGAATTCTCAAAAGATCGTCTGACTGGTATTTTAAGTGGCAGCCTGTGCGTGAATCAATAGCTCAAATGAATCATAAATCATTTGCATTGACATGAATGTAATAAATCACATTTCTTGAGATGGGATTCACTCAGCTGCTTGAAACTTTCATGGATTTAGGCAGGCTTCTTTCTATATATGATGGTACAGCTTAATGGGATTCATATGCCTTCACTGTTAGGTCAGATTACTGTGTAGTACCGTCTTCTCTGCTCAGATGGACAATGGACGGTTTGTAATATCACTGCATGTTCGTGTCTCCATGAAGTGGTATTGGACCGGTTCTGGTCCAGCCCAGCCTTGTTGCTTGAGCTCCAAGACGGTCTGGCTCCATTTTCTCTCCTCCCCTCCTCTCGCTGTTGCTGTGCCGACAGGCCATGTCCATTACCGAGCTGGGAGGGTTGCTATTGGACGGGAACAGTGGTCACGTGCCACAGTGATATGTGGGGATAGAGGGCGTGTCCGAAGACCGGACGATGGGCCAGGCGGCTGGGGTGGGGCTGGGTTGTGGTGGGTTGGGCTTTGGGGGTGGGGGGGTGGTGGTGAGGATGATGTTGGGAGTTTTTGTGTGTGTGTGTGTGTGGGGGGGGGGGGGGGGGGGGTTTGCTTTCGTTTCTTTTTATTAGCCCTGATTGGAGCCTCATCAGCCCTGCCATTTCTGATTAATGGCGAGAGGGAAACGCACTGTGGAAAGTATCCAGAGCGAGGCTGCTGGGCGCCCCTCTCCCGATCCCGCATACGTATGTGGAGGAGAGAACATGTGAGAGGGATGGAGGGAGGGAGAGAGTGAGGGAGAGGGATGGAGAGGCGGGGCGTGGGTGAAAACACGGGAGGCTGGAGCTGTCTCCTGTAGCTTGGCTGTGTATCGGCCCATCTCGCTGCAGTGCTGTAGTCAGCGCTAATCTAATTTTATGGGCGAGAGATGAATGGGGGCGCTTCGCCGGGATCCTGATCGATTTTAGGGCCAGATACGCTCCTGCATCCTGTGCCAACAGGATATTTGCTGCTGTGGCAAAAAAGAGAAAGAGCAGCAAAGAGGGAGAAAACGCACACACGCGCCACATATACACACACTGCACGTACACACTCTGCACTTACACACTGCACGTACACACTGCACATACACTACAGGTGGGAAAAAGAGAAACATTTACACCATTAGCGTCGGAGCGGCTCTGTTGACGCCACCCCCGCGCTCTGGCCCCGCCCGCCACCAGCCCTTCACGCCCTCTCCCTAATCTCTCTGCTATCATTCCAATTTCCGCTTAAAATGAGGACTAGTGTGAATTTAATCTACTTCAGTAGGAGGAGGTGGAGAAACTGGGTTGTGAGATAGTGTTTGTTTGAGGTGTGTGTGTGTGTGTGTGTGTGTGTTGTGTGTGTGTGCACTTGAGGGGCATGTGTTTGCATGTACGCATGTAAGTGCACATGCATGTGTGCGTGCGCACGTGTGTGTGTGTGTGTGTGTGTGTGCGCATGTGTGCTGATACATGTGTGACTCTCTGTGTTGTGATGGGTCCTGATTGGCCAGTGTTCAACGGGAACATAAAAACACAAATAGTAGGAATAATGGAGCAGGCGAGTGACGGGCGTGTGTGTGTGTGTGTGTGTGTGTGTGTGTGTGTGTGTGTGTGTGTGTGTGTGTGTGTGTGTGTGTGTGTGTGTGTAAATAGTAGTAGTAATAATGGGGCGGGCGAGTGACGGGCGTGTGTGTGTGTGGAACGCTGTGCCCTATAGAGATATCAGGGTGGGCACAGCGGACTCGGCTGGAGAGTTTTATCCTCCTAAGCCTGCCAACTCCCAACTCTCTGGCGGGAACAGGGGAATAGGAGACAGTAAAAGCCCGTGATATTGGAAGTGAGATGACCATTTTGAAGGGATGTAAGCTGGTGAAACAGATTTGGTCGGCCTCAATCAGCTTAGCAGCTTTGTGGAAATTGGCTGTGGCATAACGTTTTTATGATGGATGGATGCCCCCCTCCCCCACCCACCCTCCACCCCCTAAACCCCCTCCACCCCCAGATAGCTTGCTACCTCAATGCTCTCTTTCAGAATGGGGGGATGGGGGGAGCGTGAGGGTTAATTACACCGTCAACCGTTGGAGGTGTGGTGGAGGCTACTGTTGCATGCTCCCATGGCATGCGCTGACAGAGGCTTTATGTCCTTAATGAGGCAGGCATTTCACTGACACCTGTGTTGGGATGAAGGTAGGGGCGGGGCACAGCGAGTTACACTACTCCCTGTGCTGGGATGAAGATAGGGGCGGGGCACAGCGAGTTACACTACTCCCTGTGCTGGGATGAAGATAGGGGCGGGGCACAGCGAGTTACACTACTCCCTGTGCTGGGATGAAGATAGGGGCGGGGCACAGCGAGTTAGTTACACTACTCCCTGTGCTGGGATGAAGATAGGGGCGGGGCACAGCGAGTTAGTTACACTACTCCCTGTGCTGGGATGAAGATAGGGGCGGGGCACAGCGAGTTACACTACTACCAGTGTTGGGATGAAGATAGGGGCGGGGCACAGCGAGTTACACTACTCCCTGTGCTGGGATGAAGATAGGGGCGGGGCACAGCGAGTTAGTTACACTACTCCCTGTGCTGGGATGAAGATAGGGGCGGGGCACAGCGAGTTAGTTACACTACTCCCTGTGCTGGGATGAAGATAGGGGCGGGGCACAGCGAGTTAGTTACACTACTCCCTGTGCTGGGATGAAGATAGGGGCGGGGCACAGCGAGTTACACTACTACCAGTGTTGGGATGAAGATAGGGGCGGGGCACAGCGAGTTACACTACTCCCTGTGCTGGGATGAAGATAGGGGCGGGGCACAGCGAGTTAGTTACACTACTCCCTGTGCTGGGATGAAGATAGGGGCAGGGCACAGAGAGTTACACTACTCCCTGTGCTGGGATGAAGATAGGGGCGGGGCACAGCGAGTTACACTACTACCAGTGTTGGGATGAAGATAGGGGCGGGGCACAGCGAGTTAGTTACACTACTCCCTGTGCTGGGATGAAGATAGGGGCGGGGCACAGCGAGTTACACTACTACCTGTGCTGGGATGAAGATAGGGGCGGGCGCAGCGAGTTACACTACTCCCTGTGCTGGGATGAAGATACGGGTGGGGCACAGCGAGTTACACTACTACCTGTGCTGGGATGAAGATAGGGGCGGGGCACAGCGAGTTACACTACTCCCTGTGCTGGGATGAAGATAGGGGTGGGGCACAGCGAGTTACACTACTACCTGTGTTGGGATGAAGATAGGGGCGGGGCACAGCGAGTTAGTTACACTACTCCCTGTGCTGGGATGAAGATAGGGGCAGGGCACAGCGAGTTACACTACTCCCTGTGCTGGGATGAAGATGGGGGCGGGGCACAGCGAGTTACACTGCTACCTGTGCTGGGATGAAGATAGGGGCGGGGCACAGCGAGTTACACTACTCCCTGTGTTGGGATGAAGATAGGGGCGGGGCACAGCGAGTTAGTTACACTACTCCCTGTGCTGGAATGAAGATACGGGTGGGGCACAGCGAGTTACACTACTCCCTGTGCTGGGATGAAGATAGGGGCGGGGCACAGCGAGTTACACTACTCCCTGTGCTGGGATGAAGATAGGGGCGGGGCACAGCGAGTTACACTACTCCCTGTGTTGGGATGAAGATAGGGGCGGGGCACAGCGAGTTACACTACTCCCTGTGCTGGAATGAAGATAGGGGCGGGGCACAGCGAATTACACTACTACCTGTGTTGGGATGAAGATAGGGGCGGGGCACAGCGAGTTAGTTACACTACTCCCTGTGCTGGGATGAAGATAGGGGCGGGGCACAGCGAGTTACACTACTCCCTGTGCTGGGATGAAGATAGGGGCGGGGCACAGCGAGTTACACTACTCCCTGTGTTGGGATGAAGATAGGGGCGGGGCACAGCGAGTTACACTACTCCCTGTGCTGGGATGAAGATAGGGGCGGGGCGCAGCGAGTTACACTACTCCCTGTGCTGGG
>NW_027507285.1:5000-45000 GCF_052324685.1 Brachyhypopomus gauderio | reverse complement strand
ATGCAGTGCCTTGCAAAATTATTCATTGAACATTTCCACATTTATTCATGTTACACCAACAAACCTGAATGTATTTTATCTCGATTTTATGTGATGCACCAACACAACGTAGCAATTAATTGTGACGTGAAAAGAAATTGATACATAGTGTTCAAAATTGTTATTAAATACAACTCTGAAAATTGTGGTGTGCATTTGTATTCAGCCACCTGTACTCTGACACCCCTAAATAAAACCCAGTGTGACCAATTGCTTTCAGAAGTCACCTCATTCGTAAATGGAGTCCACCTGTGTGGAACTCAATCTCAGTATAACTACAGCTGTTCTGTGAATGCCTCAGAGGTTTGTTAGAGAACATCAGTGATCAAACAGCATCATGAAAACCAAGAAACAAACCAGACAGGTCAGGGCGAAAGTTAAGGAGAAGATTGAAGTAGGGTTATCTTATAAAAACATCCCAAGCTATGAACATCTCATCACTAATTAGAGAAGCAGCCAATAGGCTCGTGGTCACTCTGGAGGAACCGCAGAGATCAACAGCTCAGGTGGGAGAATCTGTCCACAGGACAACTATTAGTCACATACTCCACAGATCTGGCCAAACTGACAGCAAACCATAAGTCCCACAAGCCATATAGGGGACACAGCAGACATGTGGAAGAATCAGAACTGGTCAGATAAGACCAAAGTTGAACGTTTTAGCCTACATGCAAAACGCTGTATGTGGCGGGAAACTAACACCGCACCCTGAACACACCCTCCCCACTGGGAAACACGGTCATCATCCCCATGAACACCCCCCAAATAGGAAACATGGTGGTGGCAGGATGCTTCTCTTCAGCAGGGACAGGGAAGGTGGTCAGAGGTGATGGGAGGATGGAGCTAAATATAATACAAATACAATCCTGGAAGAAAACCTGTGAGAGGCAGAGACAGAGGATCACCTTCCAGCAGGTCAACGACCCTAAACATGCAGCCAGAACTACAATGGTTTAGATCAAGGTATATTCATGTGTTACAATGGCCCAGTCAAAGTCCAGACTTAAAATCCATTGAGAATCTGTGGCGAGACTTGAAAATTGTTATTCACCGATGCTTTCTATACAATCTGACTGAGCTTGAGCTATTTTGCAAAGAAGAATGGGCAAATATTTCAGCCTTCAGATGTGCACAGCTGGTAGAGACATACCCCAAAAGATTTGCCGCTGTAATTGCAAAAATGGTGGTCCTACAAAGTATTGATTCAGAAGGGTACAAATGCACACCACACTTTTCAGATTTTTTTATTTGTAAAAGATTTTGAAAACCATGTATCATTTTCTTTTCACTTCACTATTTCTTGCTACTTTGTGTTGGTCTGTGACATAAAATCCCCCCAAAATACATTTTAAGTTTGTGGGTCTAACGTGGATAAATGTTGAAAAGTTCAAGGGCTATGAATACTTTTTCAAGGCACTGTATCTTGCCTTAGGTTTGGTCTGTAACTTGGCCTTTGATAGCAGCCACTCTGATTGGTCGAATGTAGGTGGGCGGGGCCAGAGATCGGGATTTTGCGGTGCAAGGCCGGACATAAAAACTGAAGTCTGGTCCTGAATTAAGTGGCAGTATTGGGCGGCTGTAGGTATCGTATTGTCAGGCTGTTGCTAAACTATAAAAGAAGTGCTCAGTGCCAGTGTCCATGCTCTCTCATGCTCTCTGCTCTAACCCTTCGTGTGTGTGTGTGTGTGTGTGGCTTTAGCAAGCACTGCCTTGATGCCTCTTTTACTCCTGTATGGGTGCTCGCTTTAATCGCCCACACCCCCATCCCCGCTCACCATGGTTTGGATATTGGTTGTAATTACTGCCTAAATTGTTCTCTTAATGTTGTATCTGTGTTTAGTTCCAGCAGGCTGAGCGGCCGGGGGGGTGGGGGGATGTGTGTTGCGGGACGGTGGCGTCCAGGCACGAGCAGCACGTGGCCGTCCCACGACGCAACGGTTCGACGTGTGCGTGCTCGTCGCCTAGCAACCACCGGCCGGCTCCGAACAGCCTCCGAAGCGGCTACGGGCGGCGAGTACAAAGCGCGCGATTTCCCGCTCGGCGCTCGGCGCTTCCCTCCAGCCCAGAGCTACGGGGCCGTGGGGACGGCCACAGACGCGTGACGCTCATTTATGCAGTCACCGGGCGTTTCAAACCAACTTTGTTAGTCTGCTGTTAAATCGCCCACGGCTGTCCTCCTTTGTCATTTCCTGAGCGGAGAGGACTGGTATGTGCTTCAAAAATGCCACAGCCGTAGAAAGTGTCTCCCCGGCCACAAAGAGCCCCGTTTATGTCGATGATCTGGAGGCGGCGGTGCGCTGCGTTCTCCCGAGGGTTGGAGCCATCACTCCCCATTAGCAGGCCCTGCTCCTCGTCCTTATTGAAGCTTATGAAAAGACACAAATTATAAAGCGGCAACATGTTGTGCTCCTGCAAGCCTGTCATAATGCGCTGATTGTAGATATTACGGACAGAGCCACGGCGCCCGGCCGTCTCCGTGTCGGACACGCACGCCAGACCGCACACGCATTTGCATTTTCATCCAGCAGCTTCTACTTATTACTCCTAAATTGTTTTTGAATCTCCCGATTCGGCGCGTGCGAGGCTGCATTGAATGCCATTTGGTATATATCATTTGATGTGGGGGCAGCAGAGAAAAGTGCTGTCAATCTGCGTTCATGGCTAATGTGGTTAAGTAGAGCCAATATGGCTGTTTTCACCGGGCACTGTTGAGGGCTGGCCGTGAGAGGAACACACCAACATAGATTTGAGACGGCTGTCATAACAGTTTCCTCACTGCTAGGGAAAAATTTAAATATTCAAATGTCCCATTATTCCTTCTCAACTGCATTGCACTATACAAAGGACTAAATAAAGGTGCTATTACCGTAGAGAACAAGTTCAACGTGACAGTCTTTTCTTTCTTTAATTTCTTAACCACCTTTGTGACAGTGAGGTCGCTGTGTGTGAATAGTTGACATTTTGTAATTTTCTCTCATGCATTTGCATAATTATCAACAGTTCTCAAAGTTTATTAATTAAATCAATGAACTGGAATCAACCAGTCAACGACAAATGAGCAATGTAATTTACTGATTATGTTCCCGATTCCTCTGATTGGATTTCTGACATTGAAATCATACTCAGACCTGTCTCGACTCCTCGGTTAGGCTTCTCACCATCCATAAATTTCTTCAAGGACATTGTAGGAGATGTATCAGCTGCACAGGCCCAACCAGGACCATTTGTTTGGGTTGGAGGCTAGGTATCCAAAACACTCAGTGTTTGATTTGTTTGGGCTGGTTGTTGGAAGGCGCTAGCCCTCTAGCGGAAGGTTCACCCATGGACAAGCTGGCCCATGATGTACTGGTGCCCAGCAGGTGAGCTGGGATCCACCACACATGCAGCCCCGCACCCGCACACATGTGCACCTGGAGAGCAAAGATGGCCGTTTGTGGTGAGGGGGGGGGAGGTTGGGGGGCTGGGGGGGTTTGGTCCAGGCCGGATGTTATCTCCCAGCAGCACCTGGGGGTTGTCGGTGTGGAAACGGCGTGGATTCATAAATCAGAGCCTGGGCCTGACAATGTGTGTTCTGGCTGTCATGGCTGCAGGTGGAACGAGTGAGGCAGGATGTCAATGAAACAAAGCAGCACTTCCTCACAGGCTGGGCTGGGGTGGGCTGGGGGGTGTGGCGGGGTGGACTGAGGGGTGTGGTGGGGTGTTTTCTGGGGGGTGTGGTGGGGTGGGCTGGGGGGTGTGGCGAGGTGGACTAAGGGGTGTGGCAGGGTGGACTGAGGGGTGTGGTGGGGTGGACTGAGGGGTGTGGTGGGGTGGGCTGGGGGGTGTGGCGAGGTGGACTAAGGGGTGTGGCAGGGTGGACTGAGGGGTGTGGTGGGGTGGGCTGGGGGGTGTGGCCAGCCTCCCGCGGGCCTCGAGGGACCCCCAGCTCACGCTGTAGCCGCTGTCTGCCCACCATGAATCTTTCACACACTCTGCTCCCTTACCTGCACACCGACTGGCTTTAAACGGCACAGCACACATAAACCTGCACCTGTGCTCAGTTCAAATTGCGCAGTTTGTCACATTCATCGGCAGTGGCGGAACTTCTCTAAAGAAGTTATTAAACCTGTAAAAGCCGTACATTAAAGATAACCACATGTGGAAAAGCCCAGTGTTTTACTGTATAACGCATATCATCCTGACTGTGTTGATCTTTGAGATTTATGCTAAAAGTAAATTCAGAAACCACATACTCATAATCATAATCATCTGTCTCACTACATCCTTACATGGTCTTCTCACATTGTTCAGATATGCTATGGTAATGGCTGATATAACAGTGAAGTCAAAATGTGTTTATTAGCTTTCAGAGATGAGGCATGTTCAAAGGTATGAGAGGTTCACGTAGCACACAGAGCACCACCCGAGTCTCCTGAAGCACCCCAGACAGGTGGAGCATGATTCACGAACAGTTTCGTTTTGGTCTTTTCTAGTCACTATAAATCAGACATGCTTAGATCGAACTGAGTTAAGGATTGTCATTACTCCGTCAATACCATATTACCATGGCGTTATTAAAAAATCTAATCTGCACTGAGTTAGTCCTAGCTCTGGAATGAATTTCTCTCCTCGAAATGTTGTGGCAAAGGAACTTTGCAAGTGCACAAGTTACCTGACGTGGTTTGCCTGACTGAAGGCTTTTGAATGAAGTGGTGAGCATTTTATTGCCATGTACAGTGAAGTCTGACCGTCCTCTGAGACTCCTCCTGCTCTCCAAGCTCTCACTCAGGTGTCCCGGGCTCAGGAAAGAGAGCCAGACAGGTTGCTGTCAGTAAACAGCTGGTGTTTGTCTTATGGATGTAGAAGCTAGGCTCTCTTTAGGGAGAGAGTAAACCCAGATCTCCTCTTAAACCCCTCAACTGAATCCAGAACTTCTCGACTATCACCTGGCCCCTCAACGAGACTTATAAATCACTCAAATGAGCTGATCTGAGGAGTCCTTGTGGTTTAGCGCTTACGATCTGCCACGTCACATTGGCTGGAGGCTGACCACGCCCTCTTTTCCGTCCTCACGGCGGGTAACGAGCTGCACCGCGGTCAGGAGAGCGCCACCACGGCGTCGACCGGCAAACGGGCGCACACGGCATGCTGGGAGCTGACGGTCTGCCAGACGTAACCTGGTTTGCGTTGCACCTGGAGGACTCCGATTAAGAGCTCATTACACCGCACAGCTCCAAATTAAAATGCAGATTTTGCCGAGCGCACCCCCCCGCGGAACCAGCGGAGGACTTGCTCCAGCGGGAGCTCGGAACGGAGCGTAAATCACCTCCCGCCTCCGCCATCTCCTCGCACGCTGGGGCCAGACATGTCCGATACCACGTCTGGCCGTCTCCTTTGGCCCGAAGCGCGCGTCTCATCCTGGAATCGCCTCTTTTTTTGGTTTGGCACAACACCAAACCTCGTTAGATCACACGCAGTTGCTGCAACAAAGGATGTTCGTAATCTCCACAGCAGATCGCACAGCAGAATATCGGCAAATATCTCGTCATTCCTACTGTCAGTGAGATTAATTGGAAGTGTGTCACCTGATTTAATAAATGATTAACATTACACTAATTAAACAGTGACAAAAAAAAACACCTATTATCTTTGTTTTAGAGATTACTCAGCTTGGCTCGTATACATAATACATGGAAGGAGAGGTTTAAAGGACTTCTCCTACACATTCTTGACGGGGGAGTGTGTTCATACACCACACTGACGCAAATATCATTAATTAAATTTCCTCAGAAATCCCCCGGCTTCGTTATAGCCATGTTAAAACATGACAGGCCTTCAATGTTGTCAAACTGTTGGTCTCGAGGGAGTGCCTCTGTTTGAGGCCAGTGTTGAATAAATGGTTTTGCTTAGTTGGAGAGGCAGAAATGAGTGGTGAGGGGAGCCAGAATGGTGTGTTGGGCGGGGAGGGGGGGGGGGCACATGAGAGACGTGCGGGGGAAAGTTTGGGAGTGTAATGAGAAAGCAGGCTGTGGCTTTAGCTGCATTAATCAGCTCGGAGAGGGCATGCTATTAACACACACGGAGCTGCGGCTGTATGCTCCTCCTGTGACAAATGTGTAATTAAGAATGATTTTATACCCTCTGTATTCACACATTCACACAGAGGGACGCGATGAACTTCTCCGCTGCTCAGGAGTTTGATGGGATGTGTTGCTTTTTTTAATCACCTCGCCTCTTTGCTGAGGGAAACCTGCACATTCTGGCTGGCTGTTGTGATGTTTTATGACACAGGTTTTCTTAGCCTGCTGGGAGGCTGTCTTTGGCTCTACACAGGTTTCCATAAGGTTCATTTCCTCAGTAAAATAATGCTTCCCTCTTGGGGTATGGCGGGAGGGGGGGGGGGGGGGGGGGGGGGGGGGTGCTAGTGTTGGCTAGCACCTGTCGCTCAGCTAACGGCTCTGATCGTTACAGCTTGTTATAAAGAGCTGGTTAGCAGAAGTGGTGGCCACACGTGGGCTCAGTGTGAAGAAGTAAGGGGTGAGGAAACTCTGACCAGTCCGCCTGCCCTGTGTTTGGGAGTGTGTGACAGACCAACTCTCTGACCAGTCCACCTGCCCTGTGTTTGGGAGTGTGTGACAGACCAACTCTCTGACCAGTCCACCTGTCCTGTGTTTGGGAGTGTGTGACAGACCAACTCTCTGACCAGTCCACCTGCCCTGTGTTTGGGAGTGTGTGACAGACCAACTCTCTGACCAGTCCACCTGCCCTGTGTCTGGGAGTGTGTGACAGACCAACTCTCTGACCAGTCCGCCTGCCCTGTGTCTGGGAGTGTGTGACAGACCAACTCTCTGACCAGTCCACCTGCCCTGTGTTTGGGAGTGTGTGACAGACCATCTCTCTGACCAGTCCGCCTGCCCTGTGTCTGGGAGTGTGTGACAGACCAACTCTCTGACCAGTCCGCCTGCCCTGTGTCTGGGAGTGTGTGACAGACCAACTCTCTGACCAGTCCGCCTGCCCTGTGTCTGGGAGTGTGTGACAGATCATCTCTCTGACCAGTCCGCCTGCCCTGTGTCTAGGAGTGTGTGACAGACCAACTCTCTGACCAGTCCGCCTGCCCTGTGTCTGGGAGTGTGTGACAGACCAACTCTCTGACCAGTCCACCTGCCCTGTGTTTGGGAGTGTGTGACAGACCATCTCTCTGACCAGTCCGCCTGCCCTGTGTCTGGGAGTGTGTGACAGACCAACTCTCTGACCAGTCCGCCTGCCCTGTGTCTGGGAGTGTGTGACAGACCAACTCTCTGACCAGTCCGCCTGCCCTGTGTCTGGGAGTGTGTGACAGATCATCTCTCTGACCAGTCCGCCTGCCCTGTGTCTGGGAGTGTGTGACAGACCGTCCAACGCTACATTCTCAACCCAGTCGTGCATCCATCGTCAGCATAAGTAGTGGATACAGGAATTGCTGTCACTGATTAAACAACAATATAACATTTTTGTTACTTTTTTTTTTTTTTTTACTCAGACTATAATTTATTATACAGTACAAGCAGCCGGGAATGTGCATTATGAATATGACCCAGGCATCTGTGAGCAGTGCAAGTTATGATGGATATGACTCTTTATGCATTGCATTTGCATAAGCTCCTCAGTGTATAGCATATGAGTCAACACGTCGTTGCCGTAGATACAGGAAACACGGGATGTGGATGTCTTTCTTCTTACTTATAGTAAAGTGATCCGAGCTAACGAGTGGTGTTTAAATGTCATATATGTTAGAAATGTTATATAAGCAAGGGAACACCTGTAGATCTGATAGCCAAACAGTCGATGAAGAAATGTAATTTGCATCTAAGCTTTGAAAAATGGAGGATGGAGAAGTTGAACTCTAGCACGAGTTACACCTGGTCCAGGCAGCGTCGTTTCCTGGACACAACTGTTAAATTAATTTCCTAGATTAGTAACTGTGGGTCACCTTGTCATAAGGAGATTGAAATTCTTTTTGTGTGTGTGTGTGTGCGTGTGTTCTTGAGTATTGGTGCTGTAAACTATATTAAGCTGAGCAGACGTGCCTGTAGGGTACATAGTTTAGTGTTTTATTCAGAAATACAGGTCTGGTGGGTGGGGTTCGTGGGTAAGGGGGGTGGGGTGGTCTAGTGGGTGGGGTTCATAGGTAAGGGGGGTGGGGTGGTCTAGTGGGTGGGGTTCATAGGTAAGGGGAGTGGGGTGGTCTGGTGGGAGGGGTTCGTGGGTAAGGGGGGGTGGGGTGGTCTAGTGGGTGGGGTTCGTGGGTAAGGGGGGTGGGGTGGTCTGGTGGGTGGGGTTCATGGGTAAGGGGGGTGGGATGGTCTAGTGGGTGGGGTTCATGGGTAAGGGGGGTGGGGTGGTCTGGTGGGTGGGGTTCGTGGGTAAGGGGGGGTGGGGTGGTCTAGTGGGTGGGGTTCGTGGGTAAGGGGGGTGGGGTGGTCTGGTGGGTGGGGTTCATGGGTAAGGGGGGTTTTCCTGACATTCAGTGCCCAGGAACCCTAGATGGAAGGGTGTAGTTTTATGCTTTGAATCTCTGCTCAGGGTTTGCTGCACCTTGTGGGGCAGTTTTAGGTGCCATCACATGAATGAAAACAAATTAAAACCACGTGTATATAATCACACTGTCTAATATATGCAGTATGTATGACTATACTGTACATTATTAAGGTAATTCAGCTGAGCCAGGGTTTAGCTATTCCTAACCTAGACTTAAATCACATGTTTTGTATGTGCATGCTATCGTTAATACAATACTATGTTCTGGCTGTAGTTCTACTGGGTTGGAGTTCAGCCATCCCTTGTAAACTGTAGCATGGTTGCTGGGCCCATGTTTTGCATGGGAACCTTCCGGCTGTCTGGACTGTATCAATATCAGGAGAAGTTCCAGGAGCGTTGACGCTGAACTCCTCTCCTCTTCTCTCAGCGATAGGCGGTTAAACCCCAACCCAGTTTTGATGGACCTCTTTCTCCTCTCTGTTTCCTGCTTCTAAATCCAAGCATGCTCCATATTCTCTCTTACACAGGTTTTCTCCTCTCTTTCCCCCTCTCTCCCTCTCCCTCTCCCTCTCTAGTGAATTCCATTGCTCAGGCAGTGAGGTGTTGCAGGCACTTTGTTGCTGACCGTGGTGCTGAAAGCAACCCCCCCCCCAACCGCCTTCCCATTGCCTGAGTGTTCATTTCATGGTCCATATAACGTGCTCGCCATTTGTCAGCTGGCCGTTAGCATGGCTGCTTATTTCTTTAACCCCTTCCCTTTCGAGCCATAACAAATCAAACACACATTGGTTTCAGCTTACGGCGGACAGCCACCTGCCACTGTTCCTGTTTTACCTACAAGGCCATGCGCGCCTGTGAGTAATATGTGAAGTGCGGAGGCTTTTATTGGAATACTTTCAGCAAGAACACCATAAAACCACAAATTTGAATTTTACTCTAACGGAGTTCAATTTAATTCTGAAGTCTGTAGGAGTTAATTCCACTTGGGTGCTTTTATGTAATTTCTGCATTGGGACGATCTGTAATATGGAATAAATATAGCTGAAACAATGACTTTCTCAAAATGCACAATATTTTATTTTGAAGCTTGCTCTTTTAAATATCCAGGTAGCACAATGCCAGTGTACTGTGTTTTACAGACTTGGCAAAGCTAGACTTTTGCAGGTGTATTCTGAGTCCTGCAAGCTGGCCTTCTGCTAGTTGGATTCGAGTGTCGTTCTGACCTTTGACAAAAAGCTGACCAGGCCCTTCTTTAAAGTTCAGAACAATAACACACAAGCACACTCATTCCCACCCTCTCTAATAACCATGTGCTTCGTATGGACTCCTGCCTTTCCAACTTCTATATTGTCCTTCATGCCGAGCTGAATTTGTGAGCAGGAGTGCCAAACACTAAGTAAATGTGTTTTTCATTCTGCCCACCTCTTCCCCTCCCATCCCTTCTCTCAAGATCCCCTGGCTGTCTCACACACACACACACACACACACACACACACACACACACACACACACACACACACACACCATACACTCACGATGCCCATCGCTCCTCTGAGGACTCCCTGCCTGTCTTTCTGCAATCTCCTCCTTCTGTATGCCTGTTGTTGTCTCCTTCACACTCTGTTGTTTCTGGCAGGTCTTGATAGCAAGACACACATGTGTGCACGTGCACACACATACACACACACACACACACACACACACACACACACACACACACACACACATGCACACACACACACACACACATACAAACACCAGCACACACACACACACACACACACACACACCTTTTCTAAGTCCTGAAAGCATAGCAAGCTGTATAAAGCTTAACGATCTTACTATAACTGTGGAAACAAGCCACAGTATAAACTTGTATTGTTTTGAGATAGTGCTGCAGTAATTAATAGTTATGACACAGGAGTTTTCCCCTGGCACTTTAGAACTGCAGCTCTGGAGGGAAACACAAAAGTGAGGGAGAGAGAATAATATTTGAAAAGACACAGCTCTGGAGAACATTTGTTATAAGCTATTAGATGGAATGCAGCATTTAATTTGCTGACTGCCCCCAGTTGCTTTTGCATGAAGATAAAGATTGAGAAGGAGTTTGTAGCTGCTGAATACAACAAGCACACTGAACACAAAATACACACACATATTCACATAGACTCACATGCACATAACCTGCATTATTACCCAGAGAGAACTGCAAAATAAGGAGTTCATTAGGTATGAGAAACAGTTTCTCTTTTGGTTCTCCTCCATTGCTTTTGGGGGCCGTCAGAACGGAAAGTCTCTGGCGAATAAGGTAAGGAGTCTTCTCCCCTAGAAGTGCTATTATCCAGATGGTGCCATTAACAATTACACCGCTACATTTTCCTTTTTATAATTGACTCCATAGGCTATTAGGCAGGTTGGCATCAGGCAGGGCTCGCGTGAATCTTGTCCAGATGTTCGGAAGCGGACAGGGGTGAGTGGAGAGAGCGGGAGGTGGGGGGGTGAGGGGTGAGTGGAGAGAGCGGGAGGTGGGGGGGTGAGGGGTGAGTGGAGAGAGCGGGAGGTGGGGGGGGTGAGGGGTGAGTGGAGAGAGCGGGAGGTGGAGGTGGGGGGGTGAGGGGTGAGTGGAGAGAGCGGGAGGTGGGGGGGTGAGGGGTGAATGGAGAGAGCGGGAGGTGGGGGGGTGAGGGGTGAGTGGAGAGAGCGGGAGGTGGGGGGGTGAGGGGTGAGTGGAGAGAGTGGGAGGTGGGGGGGTGAGGGGTGAGTGGAGAGAGCGGGAGGTGGGGGTGGGGTAGGTGAGGGGTGAGTGGAGAGAGCGGGAGGTGGGGTAGGTGAGGGGTGAGTGGAGAGAGCGGGAGGTGGGGGGGTGAGGGGTGAGTGGAGAGAGCGGGAGGTGGGGGTGGGGTAGGTGAGGGGTGAGTGGAGAGAGCGGGAGGTGGGGGTGGGGTAGGTGAGGGGTGAGTGGAGAGAGCGGGAGGTGGGGGTGGGGTAGGTGAGGGGTGAGTGGAGAGAGTGGGAGGTGGGGGTGGGGTAGGTGAGGGGTGAGTGGAGAGAGTGGGAGGTGGGGGTGGGGTAGGTGAGGGGTGAGTGGAGAGAGCGGGAGGTGGGGGTGGGGGAGGTGAGGGGTGAGTGGAGAGAGCGGGAGGTGGGGGTGGGGTAGGTGAGGGGTGAGTGGAGAGAGTGGGAGGTGGGGGTGGGGTAGGTGAGGGGTGAGTGGAGAGAGCGGGAGGTGGGGGTGGGGTAGGTGAGGGGTGAGTGGAGAGAGCGGGAGGTGGGGGGGTGAGGGGTGAGAGTGGGAGGTGGGGGGGTGAGGGGTGAGTGGAGAGAGTGGGAGGTGGGGGTGGGGTAGGTGAGGGGTGAGTGGAGAGAGCGAGAGCGGGAGGTGGGGGTGGGGGAGGTGAGGGGTGAGTGGAGAGAGCGGGAGGTGGGGGGGTGAGGGGTGAGAGTGGGAGGTGGGGGGGTGAGGGGTGAGTGGAGAGAGTGGGAGGTGGGGGTGGGGGGGTGAGGGGTGAGTGGAGAGAGCGGGAGGTGGGGGTGGGGGGGTGAGGGGTGAGTGGAGAGAGCGGGAGGTGGGGGTGGGGGGGTGAGGGGTGAATGGAGAGAGCGAGAGGTGGGGGTGGGGGGTTTGAGGGGGAGGTGAGGGGTGAGTGGAGAGAGCGGGTGATGGGGTGTGGGGGGGTTTGAGGGGGGGTGAGGAGTGAAGGGGCCGGCAGGCTGTTATGAGCAGGCGTGCTGATGGCCTGGGTGCTGTACAGATGGACACTGGGAGAAGGGGTGGGGGAAAGAAGTCGGACTCGATTAAATCACCTCCCCCTTACCCCTCGACCCCTCCCCCACTCCCACTACTCTCCCCCACCTTCCACACGATGTACACTCATCACCCCCCCCCCCCCCCCCCCCCCCCATAATTTCACCTTATGTTTGTTTGTTTGTGTGTTTGTTTGCTTATTAAGTTCCGTCAGTCAGTTGAAGGCAAGGTAAAGTCCATCAAAGCATTAATAAATACTCCTTGCTGCCTTCTTCACCCGGGTCAGTTCTGCCCACTGCGTCGGGTTCCGCATATGCGCTGTGGATATATTTGTGGAATCAAAGGGAGTCTGTTGCATTTTGAAGGGCAAACAGTGGCCAGCCGCTTCCTGGCTGCCTCTCTGCCCCTGTGTTCCCAGAAGCCGATGTCTCTAAAAGGTTCAGCTTTCTCTTGTCTTCAGTGTCCCTCAGATCAGAATTAGAATCTCTTTATAGCCCAAAGTGAACAAAAACGGTATGGATTATTCAATAGCCTGCTGGCCGGCCAGAGGGCCAAGAGCCAGTCTGCCGCATTCATTCGTTATTAGTAAACAGATCAATGGCTCGGACAGAGGCGCGGCCAGGCCAGGGCGGGCCCTCAGGGACCACTCTCCCTCACTTTCTCTCTTCCTCCAGCGAAAAATAATCATCTGGCAACAGACAAGCCCTTTTGCCATGGCCACGCCGTGTGCTGGGATCTGTTGTGAAGGGGAGAGATGTTTGGTTGGGCAGCTGCTTTGGAATGCCGTCTCCAAAGTTACCACTGGATTAATGCTGGACTTGCCTTGAATCAACATGCGTGAGGCAATGCTGATTGGCTGAGCGCTCAGCTCTGTTTGAAACATGACTCAGAAACACCATTTGTGCTTTTATGTTATTGGTAGGAGGAAATGTACTTCCAATAAATATACTTTAAAGTAAAGTCTGAATGATCTAGAATACTTTACTGTATTTGATAGTGAGATACTCAATAATGTATTTTTCTTTAATGTGAATACATATCTCACAGAAAATACTTTGGATTAATATGTGAGAAATATGATGCAATCAAAATTAAAGTCGCCAGTAACCAAACA
This sequence comes from Brachyhypopomus gauderio, assembly GCF_052324685.1. Classification (NCBI taxonomy): domain Eukaryota; kingdom Metazoa; phylum Chordata; class Actinopteri; order Gymnotiformes; family Hypopomidae; genus Brachyhypopomus; species Brachyhypopomus gauderio. The sequence continues at coordinate 31,606 of NW_027507285.1, read as the reverse complement.
ACACGGATTCAGGTCCGGCTCCCCGAAAGATCTCCTTCAAGTAGCAAAGAGAGCAGCCCGGATCCATCCCACCGACGGCTGGTGGAAATATGGGCCAATAAGAATGATGTACATGCCAGCAGCACTGAGTGGGTCTGGGTGCTGCCGTGTGCGGAGGGCGTGTGGTGGCGGGTGCGGTGAGACGGTGAAGGCTCTGGCCTGCAGACACGCACCAAAGGCCTTTTAATCGGAGGCGGAGCAGCTCCGGGCTGATGGATGGCGCTGGGGGGAGGGAGCGCTATCCGCAGCTCTACCTGAACCCGATGCGCTCGCTTCAGGCCCGGATCCATTTCCATCTCTTTACCGTCTCTGCTGCTACTGTCAGCCACTCCATCAGATCTGAGTTATTCTCCCGTTGAAGTGTTAGACAGAGCTGTGGGCCATTATTAATTTTGCTACGATGGCTATGAGAACTGTGCGTGGTATGTATGGGATATGCATTAAAGGAGCAGGGTGCATCCGCAAGGGTTTTTTATTTTTTTTGCCAGGGGCGGGGTATCGGTTCCTGGCCATGACTGGATGTCATTTTCTGCCACACTGCAGTTCAGCAAGTCGGGAGAGTCGATTCTGTGTCGGATTGAACATGAATAAATGGGGAAGCTGCAATGTGTTTGTGGCCTCACGGCCCATGTAGTGTTATTTTAGGGCAGGAACCGTTCGACTGGCAGCCACAGCAAAGTTCAACTCCAGCTTGTGAACGCAGTTGCTAAAGCATTGGGGGGCGGGGGGGGGATTGGCTTCCATCATTACGCTCTCAGAAGACGGGACTGGGTGAACCAGCCCTAATCAACCCACTAATCAGCCAGGACCTCGAGCACACTACTGTCTCCCCGAAATTGGCCAAAGTCAAGAGGGTCTTTCCTCGCAAAGCTCTTTTTTATGCATTCAGAGGCCACTCCAAATCAGAATTTGGAAAACGATGTAGATGGAGATGTTTACCACTCGGGAGATCTCACCTCTCCTTCGGCGTGCTGTGTGGCAGAGTTGAGGTGAACGCCTGCTGTGCTGGTCTGGAGCTCCAGCTGCTACAGGACCATGGACAGCGCCCATGCCAGCCTCCTTGCTTTATTTAGACACCACGGGCTAAGTGGCCCCTGTTCTTTCACAGGGCTTTAGTGTCTGGGGGGTGGTACAGGAGAATTCCTACAAAGCTCTGGTGTTATTACACCCTAGAACAGGGAGCCAGGGACTATGAATTTACAATCATCACCCAAAACTGTTTCACAATGTCCTCATTCAATATTCCAATCATTAATTATTATGCTCTCACATCATTGCCTGTTTTTCTTTTAATGGAATAAAGGTGCTGTGCTACACTGAGCATGCAGGGGGCGCTAATGGGCTCTATTTATCTCCCCTGAATCCTGGAACGTGATAACTTTCTCACTTTTAATTAAGAGCACGGTGAAAAGGTGCGGCCCTGCTACTCAGACAACTACGCTTTTCCCCCAAATTAGCACGCTGTCTGTGCTCAGCCTCTCTGCCTCAGCCCTGAGCTGTCTCTCTGCCTCAGCCCTGAGTTGTCTCCCTGCCTCAGCCCTGAGCTGTCTCCCTGCCACAGCCCTGAGCTGTCTCTCTGTCTCAGCCCTGAGCTGTCTCTCTGCCTCAGCCCTGAGCTGTCTCTCTGTCTCAGCCCTGAGCTGTCTCTCTGCCTCAGCCCTGAGCTGTCTCCCTGCCTCAGCCCTGAGCTGTCTCCCTGCCTCAGCCCTGAGTTGTCTCCCTGCCTCAGCCCTGAGCTGTCTCTCTGCCTCAGCCCTGAGCTGTCTCTCTGCCTCAGCCCTGAGTTGTCTCCCTGCCTCAGCCCTGAGCTGTCTCCCTGCCTCAGCCCTGAGTTGTCTCCCTGCCTCAGCCCTGAGCTGTCTCTCTGCCTCAGCCCTGAGTTGTCTCCCTGCCTCAGCCCTGAGTTGTCTCCCTGCCTCAGCCCTGAGCTGTCTCCCTGCCTCAGCCCTGAGCTGTCTCTCTGTCTCAGCCCTGAGTTGTCTCCCTGCCTCAGCCCTGAGTTGTCTCCCTGCCTCAGCCCTGAGCTGTCTCCCTGCCTCAGCCCTGAGCTGTCTCTCTGTCTCAGCCCTGAGCTGTCTCTCTGCCTCAGCTTTGAGCTGTCTCTTCCCACCATGTGTGCGCATGTTCCGGCCAGGCCAATAGCTCCTACTTCACCCGCTCTTTTGCTCCTCAGCCAGCTGCTGAGGAGCAAAAGAACAGGTGAAATGCTAGCAAGTGAAATGCTAGCAGGTTAAATGCTAGCAAGTTAAATGCTAGCAGGTGAACTGCTAGCAGATGAAATGCTAGCAGCTGAAGTGCTAGCAGTGAAATGCTAGCAGGTTAAAAGCTAGCAGGTAAAGTGCTATCCGGGTAAATTCTAGCAGGGGAAGTGCTAGCAGGTGAAATGCTAACTGTTTGCCAGCAAAGCGGCTTCTAATAATGTCCTGCTTTCCTTTTCCTCTAACCCCCCCACCCACAACAACTCTTGTGCTTAACCCAAGTGACTTCACCCCGTCTCCAACCCCCTTCTTTGCTCCATGCCCAGCCAAATGGAAATTGCAGTCTGCTCTCTCAATATATCTATTTCACCTGACATGGCTCTGCAGGAGTGCATCAGCCCTCTTGGCTGGCTCCTAATGCTGGGAGCAAACATAATGAAACTCCTTTAAGTTGCTTCTGGTTTATTGGACTGTTTTTTTCCATGTCACTTGGTGCTTAAATCACACTGAACCTGTTCTATAAAATCTATAAAATCAAGATGCTGAGAAATAGTTTAGATTTTATATATTTTATATAAATTTTTAAGTCTAAGTGAATTCAGCGATGATCTAACTTCCCCCGATTTTGTAATTTCTTTGGCTACCTTTAAGTAGTGGTTAATATCTGTTTTAAACGCCTCCATCTTGTTTAGTTATAATTTCTTTTTAATTATGGATCGTAAATTTGAGCATTCAGAAGAAGGCTCTGCGTTACGGAGATTTTATGGGGTGCTTAACTGGAACATTCTGCTGTTTGGAAGAGTGGGAGACATCTCACTCTTACTCACCCTCTTCTTTACAAGTTCTCACTCTTACTCACCCTCTTCTTTACAAGTTCTCACTCTTACTCACCCTCTTCTTTACAAGTTCTCCTGTTTCTCGGGCGACCTTCTTGCATCTTTCTGTTCCTGCTGACACTAGTCCCTTCTATCTTTATCTCCTCTTTGTCTCTCTGTTTCCCCTGTGCTCTCTCTCTCTTTCCTCCTCCTCCTCTAATCTTTCTCGTTCCCCTGTTCCTATTCAGTGTGTGTGTGTGTGTGTGTGTGTGTGTGTGTGTGTGTGTGTGTGTGTGTGTGTGTGTGTGTGTGTGTGTGTTTGTGTGTGATTTATCAGTGACATTCAGTGTGGTCCCACTGCACTGTCTCCTCTAAGACAGGTAGAAGTGCTGCTGGGATATGTTTTAATTACAGATTTAGTCAGAAGTAATTAAGCTTTTATATCTAAGGGGACAGCTCAATACTCTCCACAGTTCTGTACAACTTTAAACACAGTTAAACACACACATGCACGCACAAGCACACACATATAGCCTTACTATATGTCTTACTCTCAAATCATCCATACGGTTGTTTCTTATACACACTAATTTTTTTCTCTCACAGGTTATGCACACACAGGTAAATATCTAATTACATTGGCACTAAATTGACAATTAATAACTCTAAATATTTCTCTCTGGATTTTTGTTTTAATTTTATTGGACATTTAACAATATTAGATCTATTAGATAGATAAACCATGTTGCTCCTTGGGAAAAAAATATGAAAATCTTCTAACTTGTTATTATATGCTGAAGCAGATTTTTTTACGATTCACATGAACTTTACATTGGCAGGAACAGGAGCTCAGGAAGCGGCAGTGATATTTGACTACACGGAGTTGCTGGAAGGGCATCCAGCGGTGTTAGCGAGCATACGTCCCCCTAAACGCGCGGTGCTCGTGCGGCTGAGGGAAAGGCGGCCATTCATCATATCGCTTCGCAGGGTGTTAAGGGGCGCGGCCGCTGCGTCCTGCCGCGTGGATTGATCGCGTCGTGCTTCGCGGTGCTTGCGCGTGAGCTAAATGACGTGGGCTTTTTGGCAATCGTGCGATCTTTAAACAAGCCGAGGAGAGAAAAGCGGCATACAGTACACGGTTAGGAGCGAGTGGCCTTGTGTGAGTGAGTTTGTGAGAGGGAGTGAGAGAGCGAGACACACGCACGCGCGCGCGCGCACACACACACAGATGGAATGACTTCTCTGGGATTACAGTGTGGTTGGGGGAGCAGAGAGGTGGTAATTGCATTTTAATTACAGTGTTGATGGTTTTGTGCTCTGCCAGATGGAAGCTTCTTTACAGATATGCGCAAAATAAATCAGCCATTTGCAGCAGTTCCTCTTCCTCTGACGTTCTCTCTTGCCCTCCCCACACGCCCCGGGCCCACAGATCCTCTCTGTCTTGCAGCCTACCGCACACTTGGTTCAATTCTCTTTTCTCCTTCTTTGACTTCTCCATTTCCTTGGCCCTCGACTCCTCTTTCTCCGTCTGCCCCTGGGGTGCCGGGAAGACCCTCAAAGCTCGTGCGCCTCAAGGTCAGAGACGGAGTCTTGTTGCAGCGGCCGTGTTCTTGGGCCCAGCAGTGTTCACGAGACAGTGTTTGTGCATTCATCTCACTTAGATTTAAAAAACAGGAAAATGCTAGTTACTTGTATTTTTGAGCTGCATTTACCCCATGGACATATTTGTCGGGCATAATGAGTAATGTATTATTTTGCTAAAAGCAGCGGTCTGTGGGAGCCAGCACATTGTACAGAAGCTTACGAGGGCCAAAAAATATTTGTGCTCTTACGTAAAAAGCCCAGCAGTTGTAATAAAATGTTTCTGCCTTTGAACAGTATATCAGGAGGCTTGCAGTTGGCTACTTCTTCATTTATGTAATTCTTTGACACCTAGTAGCTCTTTGCTTTGGCCAAATAATTTATTTCATTTATTCTGTTGCTTTCTTTGCTTGCTCCTCCATTTGTGCGAAGGTTTCGTCAAACAAAGTTTGGTTTTCTGATTATAAATGAGCTGGTGCGCCAGCCCCGTGCATCAGCCCCGTGCATCAGCCCCGTGCATCAGCCCCGTGCACCAGCCCTGTGCACCAGCCCCGTGCATCAGCGCAGAGAAAGCACCAAGTTATGCTAGGACCCCAGAGCTGGGGGCTGGTTCTTGCGCCCTGGGGGCTTGTTTTTGTGCCCCGGGGGCTTTAGTTCAGGCCCCAGCTCCCCATCTCACAGGCGGGATCACCTGTGGCTACTTTCTGTTCTTAACTAACTGTCTGTGGGAGATAAGGTGTGTGTGATAAGGCGTCTGAGGGGGAGACGCCCCCACCTAGGCACGGAGCTGTAGCTGGGAGGCAAATGTGTCTATATATCACAAGCAAGCGTGGCTGCAGAGAAGCTGATAGCAACTTAATAGCTTTATGATAGGAGTAGGGGAAAAATGGCTAACTGTCTCCCTTCTCCCTGGATGGTGTCTGCACAGACGTCTCAGAGCGCACGTGTGTGCACACAGACACAGAAAGTCACCGGCCTCTCGTCCAAAGGCATGCGTGTTTTTTTCACCTTCTCTCTCCTCTCTGGTAAAAAGAAAAGGTCAGTTCAATCTCTGCTCGAGCTTATCACACTTTCCCGGGCGTTAACTGACAATTTCTATACCGGCTAACTAATGCCCGCCTCACAATTAATGTTTCCAAAGCCCGTTGGAGCCAGAGATATGTGCACTCGTCTGTGGCGGCAGGACTCCTAAAAAAAGCTTAATGGTATTCGCATACAGGTCATTTTAATATATTCATCAATTACAACAGGGTTCATTTTAGTGTAGCCGCTAGCTACTGTGCACACGGCCATATTTTCAAGAATATTACAGTCGCTACACTTTCCTGGGTGTAAAAGCCGGGAGGGTAATTTGCTGAGAAATTACCTATGTTGCCTTGTAATGTAAGCTGGCCAGTGCAATTTTACAACACAATGGCGCAAGTGCACAGCGTACCGCCTGCTCTGTTCTGCCACCAGTTGAGCCACGCAGCACGGACGCCAACGCCGCCGCACCCCCACCAGCTGGCGGACGACCCCCCCGACCGTCCCGCCAACGAAGGTCAAACGAAGGTCAACAGTCTCAGGCGTGATAACGGCTGGCCGAGGTCTAGACGCTCGGCCACAGCAGTAGGGGTGTGTGTCACCTGCGCATCGACACCTGATTCTCTTCCTTTATTTTGAATCAAGGGGTGCACGGATTACGTCGAGAAGGTCCATGTCTGCATTATGTTCTTCAGGCAAATCTGTAGATCTGTAGTGCCATCTGTTTGCGTAAGGCTTGGTTGTGGGATTAAGAAGAAAGAGTTCCCCTCCTGCTATGGGCAACACATTGGCCTGTATGTTCAGATTACCATTGACTGGACTCCTAATGACCCAGCCGTGCAATAGCTGAGACGTCGCTGTCTGCAGAGATGCTTTACTGTTGGAAACCTTTGCTGAAGGGCCATGCAGCTTTGCGCAAAAAAAAACAAAAAACAGTTTAATCCAACACGTATGCGCATGGTTGGCGTCGAGACCTGAAATAGAAGGCCGGGTCCCGGTGGGGTCCCACACAGCACTCCTGATTAGCAGCTACGGAGGAAGAGGAGGGAAGTGCTGCTTCAGTAATGAAGGCCCGCTACCAGGCCATCGGCACCGCACCGCCTCACTCAGGGTGCCTCCCACCCTGGACCACGGCGCACTGCGCTTCCGCTGCGAGCAATTTCCACACGCTCCAGTCATCCTGCCCCCCGTGTCTGCCCACGTACGGCAGCGCTGTTCAGGGGACGGAGGGGGGCGGGGACGGAAGCGCAGTGGCTCCGCCTTCCAGCGCGCTGCTTCCATACATGGGCATTTAGGTCGGGCTCGGGTATGTTCTTACACCCTTAGTTTACAGCACCGGATCAAAGAACTGAGAAATGTACACACACACACACACACACACACACACACACACACACACACACACACACACACACACACACACACACACACACACACACCATTTGTCCATTATCGTTTGGCAGTGAAATGAAGGGAGAGTGTAACCCGCTTCTCAGTCACACCTCCCTTGTACACACACATCAGAAAAGTCAGAGAGCTATAATGCTCTGATAAATGTGACCACTCCTGTTTTGTGTGTGTGTGTGTGTGTGTGTGTGTGTGTGTGTGTGTGTGTGTGTGTGTGTGTGTGTGTGTGTGTGTGTGTGCGCGTGCTTAACACTTGTTGGTTTTGTGTGCAGACTCATACAGGTTTTTCTTAGTTTCTCATATGAAGAATGACTTACTCATTCATTTACTCCCTCTGTCTCTCTATCTCTGTGTTTCTCTGCCTTCCTTTGTCTCTCAAACATGCGGATGATAAACTCAGGAAGTGCATATTTCATTTCCTGTCAGGGCCGCACCTCCTCCTCCTCCTCTTCTCCTCTTCTCCTTTTCCTCTGGTTGGAGCAGAGTGCAGATGTCCAGCCATGTCATCAGTTTTCATCAGCTGCCTGCTCCTCACCTCCCTGTGTCTCTCCTCCCTGTGTCTCTCCTCCCGTCTCCTCCCTGTGTCTCACCTCCCTATGTCTCTCCTCCCTGTGTCTCTCCTTCCTGTGTCTCTCCTCCCGTCTCCTCCCTGTGTCTCACCTCCCTGTGTCTCTCCTCCTGTCTCCTCCCTGTGTCTCTCCTTCCTGTGTCTCTCCTCCCTGTGTCTCTCCTCCCGTCTCATTCCTGTGTCTCTCCTCCCTGTGTCTCTCCTCCCGTCTCCTTCCTGTGTCTCTCCTCCCTACATCTCCTTCCTGCGTCTCCTCCCTGTGTCTCTCCTCCCGTCTCCTTCCTGCCTCTTCTCCCTGTGTCTCTTCTCCCTGTGCCTCTCCACCCTACATCTCCTCCCTGTGTCTCTCCTCTCTATGTCTCCTTCCTGCCTCTCCTCCCTGTGTCTCTCCTCCTGTCTCCTTCCTGCGTCTCCTCCCTGTTTCTCTTCTCCCTGTGTCTCTCCACCCTACATCTCCTTCCTGCCTCTCCTCCCTGTCTCTCCTCCCCACATCTCCTCCCTGTCTCCCTCCCTCCTTCCTGAGACCTGCCCCAGTCCTTCTCCCCCATCACACAGGTGTATTAGTAGCACTGTGACAGAGCCCTCATTCACTCTAGCCTGTGCTACTGTGCCTGGCCGTGTCCGTGCCGCCTCAGAAACTCCATGTGATCTGATGTGCTTTAATCCTATTTCTTCACTCGCATTACAAGGCTGTTTATGATGGCTTATCCCTGAGCCCGCCACATCTCAGCTTAAGGGTTGACATTTATTTATTACATTTTTTATTAATAATATAATCATCTTTTTTTCCGTGTAGATTTGTGACCGGGTTGTTCGCTCGTACATGAACATGCACAGAAATGCCGTGGCATACTCTGCATCTGGACTCGATTCACTGGGCGCACTGCCTCCCCCTGTCCACTCTCAGACTGTGTGTGTGTGTGTGTGTGTGTGTGTGTGTGTGTGTGTGTGTGTGTGTGTGTGTGTGTGTGTGTGCCTGGGGAGATGGCAGGGCTGTGCGTGCATATTGAGGCGCGCTGTTTCTCCTGATGATTTATTGCCTCTTTTACAGATCCTGCCTGGCACTTAGTTGAGTCACATTCAAAACTACATGCCACCAAAAAACAAGGCCTGACATTTGGGTGTGCGGTGTGTGTGTGTGTGTGTGTGTGTGTGTGTGTGTGTGTGTGTGTGTGTGTGTGTGTGTGTGTGTGTGTGTGTGTGTGTGTGTGTGTGTGTGTGTGTGTGTGTGTGTGTGTGCGTACACGTGTGTGTGATTCTATTTATGCATATAGCCACAGCACTGGGTACAGGCTAACACGCTAGATTGGTGTGCATCCCTGTCTGTGTGTGTGAGCATGTTTACTAAAGTCTAATAACAGCACTCCTTATGTCTTATGTACCTGCCGCTTATCTGTCGTTTACAAGAGCAATCTATACAACCAGCTCCTGCTCTCTCTCTCTCTCTCTCTCTCTCTCTCTCTCTCTCACTCTCTCTCTGTTTCCCTCTCAATATAGGAGCAGGCTACGGATAATAAGCGTAAAGGGGGATCTGGCCTGTGCTATTCCATGTGCGGAGTGCACACCATTGCCTGTGTACCCGAGGTCAGAGTCAATTTCAAAAGGAGCATTCAGTCTGTATCAGAGTCCAGACCTTCACACTCTCAATCATAAAGCTCGGCTATAAGTGTGCGGGGCCAGAGTTTATCAACACACACACTGCCTAATCCCACACTAGATTGGATTTTAAAATGGGAGGAGCTCCAGTCCTAGGAGCACAGTACCATGAGTATAGTATTAAGTGGACAGTGAGGGCTTGTAGTGTACAGCGATAAGATTAAACATGAGTGCTTGTTGGCTGTGTGTATGTGCGTGCGTGTGTGTGTGCGCGTGTGTGTGCGCGTGTGTGTGTGTGTGTGTGCGTGTGTGCGTGCGTGCGCGCGTGCGTGCGTGCGTGCGTGCGTGCGTGCGTGTGTGTGTGTGTGTGTGTGTGTGTGTGTGTGTGTGTTTTCATGGACTGGGTCGATTCACAGATGAGTAGAATGTTCTGATTCTTCCTCTGTAATGTAGAGCTTGTGGTGTAAACAGTGGTGAAATGCATACAATGTTTATTGACAACAGTGTGACTCCATATATACGTGTGTGTGTGTGTGTGTGTGTGTGTGTGTGTGTGTGTGTGTGTGTGTGTGTGTGTGAGAGGGAGAGCCTGAGGGAGAGAGGATCTGTTTGTTGTAAGATGGACCCCCTTGCTCTCTTGGCCTGGGCTTCCCATCATGCCTTGCCCTGATCTCACCCTGTTGATGTGTGTTGCTATTGGCCATGGCAGCTGTCTCGCCTCCTTCACACAGATGCATGCAGCTTGTCTTATTTACTGCCCGCCCTAAGGACCCCACATACAGCTTTATTCACACTCCTTCCTCCTCTAACACTCTCTCTCTCTCTCTCTCTCTCTCTCTCTCTCTCTCTCACTTGCTCTGTCAGTTGCTACAGTTTTTTGCTGGGTTACTGTGCACTGAGATATTTTGCTCCTGTGTGCAGATGTCGTAGTTGTCATATTTACAATATTTGAATTACACCCATCTCCACCTTAATAATACCCACTGAGTGGTGATGCAAGTCTAGATGGTGGCTGACAAACTGCGTCTCCGCTGGTGGACGTCACACACCGCTGTGATGACACACTTATCAAAAATACACACACCTCATGAACTGAGCAGTAATAGGTGTAAGGTAGGCTGTGGCTGGCAGCTGTGCTCTGAACTGGCTACAGCTAGGTACAGTGAAGGGTGTGCCACTGTGTCACATGACCTCTCCGCCACTTCTCTCTGACAATAAGCTGCCATGTCGTTCTTACCCAGTGATCGTGTCTGTTAAGTATCATCTTTAGAAACTTTTCCGTACTGGTGTGTGTGTGTAGTGGCAGGTGCATTCCTGATCCCAGATCAGTCCAGATCATCTCCTTTTATCAGGCTGGCAGGCCACCTCACTCCTTGGGCCTCCCTTCACCCGCCCTGTCCCTCTCTTCAGCCCCGTGGAGTCCAGCTCTAATCAGCAAGTTCCCCCTCTCACTTTTCTCTGGACCGAGGATCCCTCTGGCCGTCAGCTGAGCTGCCGACTGGAGCGGTGTTTTTACTTCAGTGAAGTACCGTTCTGCCTTCTTCAACTCGGGACACGTCAGTACGGACTTTCTCCTCTCTCTCTCTCTCTCTGAGTCTCCGCCATTGTGCACGCAAGAAAAAAAAAAAACGAGGCGTTCAGCTCCTCTTAGTTATATGATAGGGCACAATTGAGCAGACGCACGTTTCATTGATAGATGAAAAACAAAAAGAAATGAAAGCGAGATTGTAAAAGTGAAACTTGAGACTGACACTCACGGGGCTGTACTGCAGTGCGCTGTCCTTGGTCCTGAAAATGCTTGTAGTAAAAAAGCTTTTTCTGTTATTTATGTGATATTGCACAATTTATGAGACACGAATTTCACTGAAGGACAAAAACAAAAAGGAATAAAAGTGTGATTGTAAAAGTGAAACTTGAGACAGATACTAATATATATAACTATGTAATAAATATATATGTATATGGACACACTGCAGTGAGCTGTCCTTGGTCCTGAAAATGGCTCCTCTCAATTCTGCTAAAAAGCATTCGGCTGACTTCTGTATAAATTACATGAAATTGAGATAATTTCCTTGTCAAAGGATCCATGCTGAAGTGATGGGCTTGAGTTGAGAGAGAAAGAGATAGAGGGAGAAAGAGATAGAGACAGAGGGAGATGGAGATAGAGATAAAGGGAGATATAGACAGAGGGAGATAGAGATAGAGGGAGATGGAGATAAAGGGAGATAGAGACAGAGGGAGATGGAGATAGAGATAAAGGGAGATAGAGACAGAGGGAGAAAGATAGAGATAGAAGGAGATAGAGACAGAGGGAGAAAGAGATAGATAGAGATAGAGAGATAGAGACAGGGAGATAGAGATAGAGACAGGGAGATAGAGATAGAGACAGAGGGAGATAGAGATAGAGACAGAGGGGGATAGAGATAGAGACAGAGGGAGATAGAGATAGAGACAGAGGGAGATAGAGACAGGGAGATAGAGATAGAGACAGAGGGAGATAGAGATAGAGACAGAGGGGGATAGAGATAGAGACAGAGGGAGATAGAGACAGAGGGAGATAGAGATAGAGACAGAGGGAGATAGAGATAGAGACAGAGGGAGATAGAGATAGAGACAGAGGGAGATAGAGATAGAGACAGAGGGAGATAGAAATAGAGGGAGATACTCCTCTCCCCACTCCTCCTCTCCTCCACTCCTCTTCCCACTCCTCCTCTCCTCCACTGCTCTCCTCCACTTCTCTCTCTGCAGACACTTAGCTTGGCGCTGGCCTCGGATGGCGTTCCAAGCTCTGTGGGTCAGAGCCGCTTTAGCGGACCCGCCGTGCCAGGACGGCCGGCCGGCTGCCGGAGCCTGAGCGGCTGTGCCAAGACGAGCCTGGTAGGAACAGGCAGCTGGAGCTGTGCCCACTCTCACCAGACTCATCTGTGCCTCGATGCCTCTGCACGACTGCAGCACTGAAGACGAGAGGCAGCCTCTTAGTGGCTGAGACCCACGTTACTTCTCGCTCCTGAAGGAGCCGTTTTCCCCTCAAGTATGCTGATTTTTTGCCTTTGCAAAAATAAAAATGTCACAGCCCTTATTTCTTGACTCATTGGATTTGGCACTGTATGGTTTAAATCAAGAGTCCAGATTGATCAACCAGTCTAATTATTATTGTTGGCTACGTCTGACAGGGAAGAAATAAGGAAATACTGCAGCCTTGTTTCTCTGCTCTTCCTTGTTCTTTCTCTCTCTCTCTCTCTCTCTCTCTCTCTCTCTCTCTCTCTCTCTGTCTCTGACATGTTCAGCTTTTGTTGTTTAACTTGTCATGCCCCATGAGTTCCCACTCTGACCAAACTTTCAAGCAAAGTCATACAAGAAGCAGCACACAACTCCAGAGCTCTTTTCAGTCCCTCACACCACTTCTCAGTTCTTTACAGAGCAGCAGAGTGCCTCACAGGGCATCACAATCCCTCACTGTGCCTCACAGGGCATCACAGGACATCACAGTCCCTCACTGTGCCTCAAAGCACATCACAATCCCTTACTGTGCCTCACAGGGCATCACAGGACATCACAGTCCCTCACTGTGCCTCAAAGCACATCACAATCCCTTACTGTGCCTCACAGCACATCATAGTACCTCACTGTGCCTCACAGCACATCACAGTCCTTTACTGTGCCTCACAGCACATCACAGTCCCTCACTGTGCCTCAAAGCACATCACAGTCCCTCACTGTGCCTCACAGCACATCACAGTCCCTCACTGTGCCTCACAGCACATCACAGTCCCTCACTGTGCCTCAACGCACATCACAGTCCCTCACTGTGCCTCACAGCACATCACAGTCCTTTACTGTGCCTCACAGCACATCACAGTCCCTCACTGTGCCTCAAAGCACATCACAGTCCCTCACTGTGCCTCAAAGCACATCACAGTCCCTCACTGTGCCTCACAGCACGACAGTCCCTCACTGTGCCTCACAGCACATCACAGTACCTCACTGTGCCTCACAGCACATCACAGTACCTCACTGTGCCTCACAGCACATGACAGTCCTTTACTGTGCCTCACAGCACATCACAGTCCCTCACTGTGCCTCAAAGCACATCACAGTCCCTCACTGTGCCTCAAAGCACATCACAGTCCCTCACTGTGCCTCACAGCACATCACAGTCCCTCACTGTGCCTCACAGCACGACAGTCCCTCACTGTGCCTCACAGCACATCACAGTCCCTCACTGTGCCTCACAGCACGACAGTCCCTCACTGTGCCTCACAGCACATCACAGTCCCTCACTGTGCCTCACAGCACATCATAGTACCTCACTGTGCCTCACAGCACATCATAGTACCTCACTGTGCCTCAAAGTGTATTTACAGTATCCCTCAATGCCTCACAGCACTTTCGGCCCTTTCTGCCTCCGTCTGTCATTGAGCCTGTTTTCTTCAGATCCATAATTGGAAATTTCCACCCCTCTGTTGTCAGTCTCCCACTATAGTGTGTTCAGACTGCTGGGGCAAATGGAGCATTGTCTCATGCCTAAGTGTGTCAATTGAGCTCCTGGGTTTATTATTATTTATCTGAATAGAATATTGCCATTAATTTTTTTGAACATTTGCGTGCGCGTGTATATGTGGGCGTGCGTTTTTAATGACTCACATCTCTTGTCTTTGAGGAAGTGAGGGATAAGCGAGAGAAGAGGGCTGTAACGGGCCGGAGCGCCCCAGACGCCTCGGCAGGAGGATTCGGCCCGCCGGAGCGTTAATAAAGGCAGCAGCATGCAGCAGTGATTAAAGCGGCTGATACTTCAGTCCGGCTTTGCCTCTCTCGCCATCGCGGGGGGGGGGGGGGGGGGGCTCACGAGGTACGCGTCATATCCGACGCTGTCGGCGTGACGTGCCCGCGAGCGAGATGACCCTGCGCCTGGCTCCTCCCACCTCCAGCTGGCGTGCTGCTGCGCTCCGCCTGCCGCGTGTGTCATGTGACGCCGCAACGGTGGAGGCTGACGCGGCTCTCTCACAACAGCAGGGCCGCTGTGCCCAAACGCACCTCCCAGATTCCCCAAATTTCACTGTCAGCTGCTGTAAACTTTTTTTTTTTCCCCAAGTTACAGTTCATCATTGGCTTGCGGGACAGTTTACAACTGTTCAAGGTAGACTGCTACAAAAAGCTCGGGGCTGCCTGTACGACACCTAACCCCATTTCTGAACAATGTCCTTTTCAGAAAAACAGTTTTCCTGGACTTTTCCTGGACTTTTCCTGGAGAGGGGATGACAGTAAGAATAATTATTAAGTCTTTGCTCTAACCTTGTGCTTTGGTAATGGAATCTTCCCACTTTGCAAGAGAACAGTGCAGACAGTACCACAGGCCTGGGTCCAGATTCAGCCTGTCACCCGACCTTCTGTACTAAGACCCACGGGTCACAGGCTTCTCTGAGTTTCTCTGTCTGTTGGCATGCGTGTACGTAGCCCGTTGCTTCCCTGTTTTGAAGTCTGTATAGGATGTCATGATCTGAGTTTGTATCATGTGACTTTGGTCATATGGTTTGCTGATACAGTTTGAAATGTCCTCACGCAATGGGTCAGACATTTAAGCCCCTTGTTCTGGTTGATATCGGAACTCAGTGCCACTGTTTTTCTGTCCTTGTTTTGCTAAATTTGACAGTTGTTTGACGGCTTTAACACCTTCTCCCACTCGGGGATGGAGCTGGGGAGGGCTGTGTAGGGTGTGGGGAGGGCTGTGTAGGGTGTGGGGAGGGCTGTTCTGGGTGTGGGGAGGGCTGTGTAGGGTGTGGGGAGGGCTGTGTAGGGTGTGAGGCTGTGTAGGGTGTGGGGAGGGCTGTGTAGGGTGTGAGGCTGTGTAGGGTGTGGGGAGGGCTGTGTAGGGTGTGGGGAGGGCTGTTCTGGGTGTGGGGAGGGCTGTGTAGGGTGTGGGGAGGGCTGTGTAGGGTGTGAGGCTGTGTAGGGTGTGGGGAGGGCTGTGTAGGGTGTGAGGCTGTGTAGGGTGTGGGGAGGGCTGTGTAGGGTGTGAGGCTGTGTAGGGTGTGGGGAGGGCTGTGTAGGGTGTGAGGCTGTGTAGGGTGTGGGGAGGGCTGTGTAGGGTGTGAGGCTGTGTAGGGTGTGGGGAGGGCTGTGTAGGGTGTGGGGAGGGCTGTTCTGGGTGTGGGGAGGGCTGTGTAGGGTGTGGGGAGGGCTGTTCTGGGTGTGGGGAGGGCTGTTCTGGGTGTGGGGAGGGCTGTTCTGGGTGTGGGGAGGGCTGTGTAGGGTGTGGGGAGGGCTGTTCTGGGTGTGGGGAGGGCAGCGGAATATTAAAGATGGCTGGGGTGCTACATGACTGACAGTTAGACAGGTGCAAAGTGACCCTGCCAATCAAGTGACCAAACTGAGCTCTGTTACTGTCTCTCTTCCTAACACACACACACACACACACACACACACACACACACACACAAGCATGCATGCACGCATGCGCACTCACACACACAAACATCTCACTGTCACCACTGCCATACCCTAATGCCAAATATTGCAAGTGCCAAATGGGAAACTATACATGCACATGAACACACACACACACACACACACACACACACACACACACACACACACACACACACACACACACACGCACACACACACACCTTCCAACACCTAAGAGTGGTAATCCAGTAATTTGTTTGTTTTGTTTTGGATATTTGGTGTGAATTTAATGGTGTATTTTGTGCTACTAAAGCATGTCAGCATTATGTCTGATGTTTAGGAAACAGGGTATCTGCAACGTCCAGCTTTTCTTTAACTCGCTCATTCCATTTCATACCAGATTAATTAAAAATAATCTGCGCTGGGTGAGTACCCAACTGTATTTTATGGGTCTACCAAAGTTAATTAGTTTTCTCTCTGTATAAGTTTTTGAAAATTACAGATGGTTCCTCTTCACTCTCACATGCAGACTGTGCATGAGTAAGATGGGATGCATGTGCTTGCCGTGTGTGGCAGAGTTCTCATTAGCAGCCATGCTAATTAGCGGGAGATAAAGGAGTGGAGGTGAGAATCCCGTCTCCGAAATAGACGTGTTAGTTTTCGCGAGCAGCTGCTTCTGGAACGAGCCGAGCCGCTCCAAAATCAGCTCCACGTCAAGTCCAATGAAGCTGAAGACACGCCGTCGGCCGCCCGAGATGGCCATGGTATCACGTGCGCCTCTCGGTTTCACACGTTGGTGCGTTTCAACGTGCCTTTCAGAAAAGACCCCAGCCCTCTGATACCTTCCTGCCCCCTTACCCTGCCCCCCCCCACAGCGCCTCTTGCTTACCCCCTGCCCCACTCCAACCGTGCTCCAACCACACCGCTTGTTGTCCCTGTTTTGTTTATATTCAAATTGCATGCTCCATATGGAACTGACTGCAATATCTTTGATAAGTGCCTCGAGTCACATAAGGCACAGGGTGGGGTGGTGGTGCGGACAGGCGGAGCTGCAGCATGGCGTGGGTGGAGGGGTATTTCAGACGGGTGGAGCTGCAGCATGGTGTGGGTGGAGGGGTATTTCAGATGGGCGGAGCTGCTGCCACACGGCGTGGGCAGTACGACGCCGTCAGGAGGTGGTGCAGACGGGCGGGGCTGCTGCGGCAGCGTGTCTGGGTCCAGCGGGCCGGCACACACCTGCGTGGAAGCGCCCGGCCCGTGTCAGGAGTGCAGGAAGATAAAAGACAGGAAGATAAAAGGCGGGCGGGAGCGCTCAGGTGCCGTCGGCCTCACACAGCCCTATTATGTCCCGGGCCTGCTCTCTGATCAGGGCTTCAGGAGCACCTAATTGGCCCTCTCCCTGTGTTCTTAGCAGCACAGACGGGTCGCGCCTGATCAAGCCACAGGCCCGCCACAGACACGGCCTTCTTTCTGATGCTGTGTTTCAGGATTCGGCTTGTTTACCCAAAACGCTCCATTTTTATATCCCTGTGACCCCTCCCACTCCAACTCTCTGACTTTCACACCACTGTTCGATGTTGCTGGTGTCAGTTCCTTTACTCTTTATCTTTCTGAGTCAATGTGGTGCGCGTGCACACATACACACACACACACACACACACACACACACACACACACACACAAAGATCTTCTTTGGCATGTCAGACAGGGATCGTGACTGCTGCTTCATTGATCGTGGCAGTCAGAAAAGTCCCTGATGAAATTTGTCAGACTGATCAATGACTTACCTGCACCGCTGATGGGCTGTGGGGTAGAGGGGTAGAGGGGCAGAGGGGCAGAGGGGCAGAGGGGCAGAGGGGCAGAGGGGTAGAGGGGCAGAGGGGCAGAGGGGTAGAGGGGTAGCTGTCATCCTCACCTCCAGACCCCCAGAAACGCTCCCCCCTCCCCCCTGCACTTGAGGTTCAGAATAAAGGCAGAAAAACTCGTTTCGGAGAACCCGTCCATTTTTAATGTAAAACGGGTCGTTCGTGTGGCGCCGTCTGTGGCCAGCTAGAAGAATCACACACGACAGCAGCTCACAGTCGTGTCCCAGCCAGTCCCCAGTGTTTATTTTAAACCACCAGAAGATGTTTTAATCTGTTCACCATTTACCTTGTTGACTGATGTCAGACGGTACAGCAGGTAACAGATATGAAACCGATCACATCTTTTTATTTGAAGCTGTGTGCAGCTGTGTAGTTTAGATTGAACAGAAAGGCCCACAGGTGCCACTCCCATAGGGCAGTGCAACAGGGCAGCCGGTGTGGAGGTGAGTGGAACCAGTGCAGGTGTGTGGAGGTGAGTGTGGAACCAGTGCAGGTGTGTGGAGGTGAGGAACCAGTGCAGGTGTGTGGAGGTGAGTGGAACCAGTGCAGGTGTGTGGAGGTGAGTGGAACCAGTGCAGGTGTGTGGAGGTGAGTGTGGAACCAGTGCAGGTGTGTGGAGGTGTGGAACAAGTGCAGGTGTGTGGAGGTGAGTATGGAACCAGTGCAGGTGTGTGGAGGTGAGTGTGGAACCAGTGCAGGTGTGTGGAGGTGAGTGTGTAACCAGTGCAGGTGTGTGGAGGTGTGGAACAAGTGCAGGTGTGTGGAGGTGAGGAACCAGTGCAGGTGTGTGGAGGTGAGTATGGAACCAGTGCAGGTGTGTGGAGGTGAGTGTGGAACCAGTGCAGGTGTGTGGAGGTGAGTGTGGAACCAGTGCAGGTGTGTGGAGGTGTGGAACCAGTGCAGGTGTGTGGAGGTGAGGAACCAGTGCAGGTGTGTGGAGGTGAGTGTGGAACCAGTGCAGGTGTGTGGAGGTGAGTGGAACCAGTGCAGGTGTGTGGAGGTGAGTGGAACCAGTGCAGGTGTGTGGAGGTGAGTGTGGAACCAGTGCAGGTGTGTGGAGGTGAGGAACCAGTGCAGGTGTGTGGAGGTGAGGAGGTGTGGAACCAGTGCAGGTGTGTGGAGGTGAGGAGGTGTGGAACCAGTGCAGATGTGTGGAGGTGAGGAACCAGTGCAGGTGTGTGGAGGTGAGGAACCAGTGCAGGTGTGTGGAGGTGAGTGGAACCAGTGCAGATGTGTGGAGGTGAGGAACCAGTGCAGGTGTGTGGAGGTGAGTATGGAACCAGTGCAGGTGTGTGGAGGTGAGTATGGAACCAGTGCAGGTGTGTGGAGGTGTGGAACCAGTGCAGGTGTGTGGAGGTGAGTGGAACAAGTGCAGGTGTGTGGAGGTGAGTGGAACCAGTGCAGGTGTGTGGAGGTGAGTGTGGAACCAGTGCAGGTGTGTGGAGGTGAGTGTGGAACCAGTGCAGGTGTGTGGAGGTGAGTGTGGAACCAGTGCAGGTGTGTGGAGGTGTGGAACCAGTGCAGGTGTGTGGAGGTGAGGAACCAGTGCAGGTGTGTGGAGGTGAGTATGGAACCAGTGCAGGTGTGTGGAGGTGAGGAACCAGTGCAGGTGTGTGGAGGTGAGTGTGGAACCAGTGCAGGTGTGTGGAGGTGAGGAGGTGTGGAACCAGTGCAGGTGTGTGGAGGTGTGGAGCGTGGAGCACAGGAGTCTGCAGCAGCTACGTCAGCTCCACAACATGCCACCAGTGTTCTGGTCGTCAGCAGAGCCGTCTGAAATGATGATCGCATTTCTGGTTCTGACCGCTGAACCTAAACCCATCAAATCACGAGCGAGAGTGTGAATGAGGCCGTTTAAGGTGGAATAGAGAATTTGAATAAAAAGAAGAGGGCTGCACCATTTAAGGTGGACTAAAGTTTGAGGAACAATACAACTACTGCCTCATGCTTTGTTCAGCATTAAAAATGAAAGAAATATTTAAAAAGATTTGAAATGTTTGATAATAATTGCATAAAATGTTTAACACTTTAAACACTTTATCAGTCTTTTCAGTGTGTTTCATGGATATACAGTCGAATATAAATGTATGGTATAAAGCCATAGAGGTCATGAAGATCCTGCCCATAACAAGTGTCCACTAGCCCAATACATACACCCATGCCTTATTTATATGATGTAGGCAGTAGTTTATAGTTTTGCAGACATAAGCTCTCAAAAAGCCTTATCAGAGGGCAAGTATACAACTTTTGTTGCTTGCTTGAACTGCATGTTTTTAATTCCCCATAGTTTAATCCAATTTGCAACAGAGTGATTCATTTTCATGGTAAGTTCACAGAAATGATGGTGTGGGTGTCTTCACATTCACCTACAGTTGATCAACTTTGACACCTTTTTTCTCTCCTCTCATGTGCTGATATCTAATCCCAAAGCAGTCATTAAAAGAAGGTTTAGAATGGAACATTAACTCCCATACCTGTGGATGGATGGGCCGTACTGGAATCCAGTTACCAGATCACACCCCTTTCTCTGAGACCGTCTCAGCCTGCCCGGACGTGTCCCTCCACGATCTCTCTCCCTGGTGGGGGCGGGGCTTGAGATGAGATAGCTCCGCCCGTCCTGACGCCCTGTCCGCTTTTCCCCGGCTGTGCGGAAGGTCACCTCCCGAGCTGGAAGTGTGTTCAGTGAGCAGCAGAGATGACAAGGCCTGATACGGGCGTGGCTATCTAATCTGGCATCGGGCAGACCCTGCCGGAGTGCCTGCGTGTGCGCACCCGAGTGTGTGTGCCGAGGTGCGGGGCAAGGTCGAGCAGACTCCATCAGAAGTCGTAAAAGTTGTACAGGTGTCTGGGAGGCGTGTCTGGGAGGCGTGTCTACCCTCCCCCCAGCTGTTGCTGTCTCTGCTGAGAGCCCGGCTGGTGCTTCGCGCCAGTGATGACAGGGACCGCCCAGGCGTGAGCTGAACCGAGGCCTTTACTTCCCTCCCGCTGAGTGATTCGCTTCGTGTTACCGAACCGGGGTGAGTTTCCCCAAACGTTCTTGGCGCTAAGTACTTCTTAACCTCATACGTTTCATACGAGGTTACGAAGTACTTAGCGCTACGAACGTTTCAGGAAACCCACCCCCGAACTTTAGAAATGCGGTTTCATTTCCGCCAAGGAGAAGGGGAGGGGCCTGCTCACCTCATGCCGACAGCAAGCTGAAGGCGGTGCTGAGTGGCTGGCGCTGGGGGTCGGTGGGGTGGTTCTCGTAGTGCGTCCACGCGCACGGTCAAAGAAGACGTCCCATTGGTGAGATGCTGTATTCCACCCATGTATCTACTGTCAGGTGGGGTGGGAGCTGCTATCCTGGCTCAGACGTTTTTCAGTCACATAGCGTCAAAGGTGCGGTGAGTACAGAGACCCGTGGTCCCACACAACCCCTCCTGCGCGTGCCTGCAAGCCTCTGACTCTTCTTCGGGTCCCCCTGCACGTTAGTGTCTGGGTGCGTAAGCGTCCAAACGTTGATGCTGAGATACCTGCGTCTGGTGCGATTGTGGCGTGCGTGTGCGTGGTGGACAGCAGGCGTTCTCATTCTCCATGGTACGAGAGGGCCCGATCAGCCTTCAGCGGGACACAACGCCACCGGCTCTTCCACCTTGATTACCATGCTCCAGGTTTTTCTTTTTTTTTCATTCACCCCTGTCAGAACTAATCAGCTCCATTGTAGCGCCAGTCAACACGATTCCACTGTCATCAGCGCGGGTATGCTAATGTAGCATCCACACATCAGCGGCACCCCCGCCGCGTGGCACCCGTGGAAGGTAAAGTGACTCCATCGCTTAGCCCATTGATATACTTTGGGAAGAGTATAAAACTTTTGTACCCCCCTCCCCCCTCCCCCCCACCAAAGGCCCCTGAGAAGCCTGGTGTGACGGTGTGAAATTGCTGGTGTGTGGAGAGAAGATAGGAGAGGAGTATGAGGACCGGCTAGAAATAGCCATGAAGTTGATTGAAATAAGAGTTAATTAAGGCTGTTTGTAAATGTAAGTGACAGTGAGCATTGGTAGTCCAGCTGGGTTTATAAGCCTGCGGTGTGTAAAAAAGAGAAATGATAGGGATAGAGAGAACAGGGGAGAGAAGGAAACGTGTGTGTGTGTGTGTGTGTGTGTGTGTCTGTGTGTGTGTGAGAGAGAGAGAGAGAGAGAGAGAGAGAGAGGAGGAGGAGGAGCCTTGAGTGTGATTCATTACAGGCCAGTCCACTGCCCTCCAAATGAAGTACCAGCCAATATTTAATCCCAATAGTCTATTATCCAAGTTGCACACAAACACACACGTACACACACGTACACACACGTACACACACACACACACACACACACACGTACACACACACACACGTACACACACACACACGTACACACACACACACACACACGTACACACACACACACAAACACACACACGTACACACGTACACACACACACACACACACGTACACACAAACACACACGTACACACAACACACACACACACACACACACGTACACACACACACACACACACACACACACACACCACACACACACACTTTCCCATCACTGCTGTCCACACAAGACAGCAGTGAGAGGTCGTCATCCTGTGTGACTGTGTTTTCTCTAGATAAGGAATCATATGATGTAACCACACCCACCCACACACACAGACACACACAAACACACACACACACAGACTCTCTCTCTCTCTCTCGCTCTCTCTCACACACACACACACACACACACATACACAGGTGAACTGCTGTCCTCATTATACTAGGCTCTTGATATATGTGCTAGAGAAACAGCAATTTAACTTCATTTGAGCAGTGGTGCGCTGTACTGCAGACAACCTTGAATACAATCCCATCACATTTGCCTTCACTCACTCACTCCCGGCTGCCTGTGGTGAATTCCTTTGCTGTGAACAGCTGCTTTTGCACTGATCCTGTTTTATGCTTCTGTGTATGTTTTGTGTGTATGTGAGGGATCCTGTGTGTGTGTGTGTGTGTGTGTGTGTGTGTGTGTGTGTGTGTGTGTGTGTGTGTGTGTGTGTGTGTGTGTGTGTGTTGAGTGGGGTGGGGGGTGTCTGTGGAATGAAGGAGGGGGCGTTTAGCTCTGGCAGTGACCGTGCTGTGAGGGACTGGAGAGGCAGCGGGACTCTGGGCCTCCTCACACAGCCTCTCTGAACACAGTGCTGACGTTAGGACCAAAGCCCAGCCCCTCAACCCCTCAACCCCTCAGCCCCTCAGCCCCTCAACCCCTCAGCCCCTAAACCCCTCAACCCCTCAGCCCCTCAGCCCCTCAGCCCCTCAACCCCTCAGCCCCTCAGCCCCTCAGCCCCTAAACCCCTCAGCCCCTCAACCCCTCAGCCCCTCAGCCCCT
Source organism: Brachyhypopomus gauderio (assembly GCF_052324685.1). NCBI lineage: Eukaryota > Metazoa > Chordata > Actinopteri > Gymnotiformes > Hypopomidae > Brachyhypopomus > Brachyhypopomus gauderio. The sequence goes on along the minus strand of NW_027507285.1, from coordinate 8,715 downwards.
AAACCCCTCAGCCCCTCAGCCCCTCAGCCCCTAAACCCCTCAGCCCCTCAACCCCTCAGCCCCTCAGCCCCTAAACCCCTCAGCCCCTCAGCCCCTCAGCCCCTAAACCCCTCAGACCCTCAGTCCCTCAGCCCCTCAGTCCCTCAACCCCTCAGCCCCTCAACCCCTCAGCCCCTCAGCCCCTCAACCCCTCAGCCCCTCAGCCCCTAAACCCCTCAGCCCCTCAGCCCCTCAGCCCCTAAACCCCTCAGCCCCTCAACCCCTCAGCCCCTCAGTCCCTCAGCCCCTCAGTCCCTCAACCCCTCAGCCCCTCAACCCCTCAGCCCCTCAGCCCCTCAGCCCCTCAACCCCTCAGCCCCTCAGCCCCTAAACCCCCCTCAGCCCCTCAGCCCCTCAGCCCCTAAACCCCTCAGCCCCTCAACCCCTCAGCCCCTCAACCCCTCAGCCCCTCAGCCCCTCAGCCCCTCAGTCCCTCAACCCCTCAGTCCCTCAGTCCCTCAACCCCTCAGCCCCTCAGCCCCTCAACCCCCTCAGCCCCTCAACCCCTCAGCCCCTCAGCCCCTCAGCCCCTCAGCCCCTCAACCCCTCAGTCCCTCAGTCCCTCAAACCCCCTCAGCCCCCTAAACCCCTCAACCCCTCAGTCCCTCAGTCCCTTAACCCCTCAACCCCTCAGCCCCTCAACCCCTCAGCCCCTCAGCCCCTCAGCCCCTCAGCCCCTCAACCCCTCAGTCCTCAGTCCCTCAACCCTCAGTCCCTCAACCCCTCAGCCCCTCAGTCCCTCAACCCCTCAGCCCCTCAACCCCTCAGTCCCTCAGTCCCTCAACCCCTCAGCCCCTCAGTCCCTCAACCCCTCAGCCCCTCAACCCCTCAGTCCCTCAGTCCCCTCAACCCCTCAGCCCCTCAACCCCTCAGCCCCTCAGTCCCTCAACCCCTCAGCTCCCTCAGTCCCTCAGCCCCTCAACCCCTCAACCCCTCAGCCCCTCACCCCTAGGTTCAACCCCTCAGTCCCTCAACCCCTCAGCCCCTCAACCCCTAAACCCCTCAGACCTTCAACCCCTCCCCTCTCTCTCAAATTCAACATAGCCCTCTTTCGTCTGACTCTATAGCGGTACTGTTATTTAATGTTAGCTCAACATTGTTGTAAGTGTTAACACATATTCAGGTCTCTGTCTCTGGGTGGCTGCATCACACCATCCTGCTGCACTTGGTGTCGGGCCGAGTGTGAGGGAAACTTTGTGGAATTATGATTGCCCTTAATTATGCAGCATAATCAGGGCTCTCCAGTCATGTATGCCATCTGCCTCTCAGCGGGCCGCCCTGCCTGCACCGCCGTTACTGATGCCCTGTCACACGCAGGTACGTCTTAATGAGCCACGCAGCAGCTCGCCCGCCTGCCCACCCACCCTGGCTCCCTGCCCCGCCCCCTCACCCCACCTCCCCACCCACCCTGGCTCCCTGCCCCGCCCCCTCACCCCACCTCCCTGGCTCCCTACCCCACCCCCTCACCCCACCTCCCTGACTCCCTGCCCCGCCCCCTCACCCCACCATCCCTGGCTCCCTGCCCCACCCCCCTCAGCCCACCTCCCTGCCCCACCCCCTCACCCCACCTCCCTGACTCCCTGCCCCGCCCCCTCACCCCACCTCCCTGACTCCCTGCCCGCCCCCTCACCCCACCTCCCTGGCTCCCTACCCCCGCCCCGCCCTGCCCCCTCTCCCCACATCCATGTCCATCCAGCTAACAACCGTGTGCTGAGTGACTGCTAATAGCAGAGGGCCTCCCTGATACGTGCTGCGTGTGTCCGCCCGTGATCTCTGAGCCGGGCGTTTAGAAGGCGGCGGATCTCTGGGGCCGGCAGCGTTTGTAGTTTTGTGGACATAAGGCTTGTCTCGGGGCAACGCAATCCCAAACCCTGCATCAGCACTCAGCAACATCCAGCCCTCCATTGATTTCAGATGAGACGTTGGCCAGCTTCGGGTCCTCGGCGCAGAGACGCAACAGGAGCACTGGGGGGCGGAGCACTGCAGGCGGTGGGGCGGGGCTGGCGTCCCGAGTGCTGACGTCCTGTCTGCTGACATCCTGATTGCTGACGTCTTGCCTATAGGATTGGAATGAAAGCCAGTGACTGGAACGGGCTCTGGAGATCCACATGTTGTGAGATTACGGCTCATCCGGTGTCATGCGGCAGTAAAGAGGGGGAGGTGCTAGACGGCAGCTGTGTGCCGTGATGTGGGCTGGGAGGATGAGGTCACCAGGCCTCCGCCTGCCCCTCGCGGGCTATTTCTCCTCCCATTGCCCCTTCCCAGAGTTCCTGCCTCCACCGGACTCCAAGCTGGACTCCAGTCACGTCCTCTTCCATTTCCGTACCGCGCTTCCTGAACCTAGTTCGGCCCCTGCAATGCCTGTGTGTGTGTGTGTGTGTGTGTGTGTGTGTGTGTGTGTGTGTGTGAGTGTGTGTGTGTGTGTGTGTGTGTGTGTGTGTGTGTGTGTGTGAGTGTGTGTGTGTGTGGTGTTGTGTGTGTGTGTGTGTGTGGTGTGTGTGTTGTGCCGACCAAGTGTGCGTCTGGAAGTGTGGTGTGAAACAGACGCGGCTCCAGCACCCGTCTGCTCCTGGCACGTCCGCTTCGCTCTGCGTCTCTCTCCTCCTCCTCCTCCTCCTCCTCCTCCTCTCTGATGAATGGCCCATCCCTGCACCTGCCTTTGACTCCAGGTGGATATTCCTTCATTCTGTGTCAGGCTACACCTCCTTCCCCACACCACCACAGCCCGTTCAGCGGCCGCACCCTCACTCCTCTATGTCTTACTGTTACTCACTCTCTTCTCCCACTCCACTCATCTCTCTCTCTCTCACTCCCTCATTCCCCTCACTCTATACCCTCTTTCCCTCACTCTCCCACTCTCTATCCCCATCCCTCCCTCACTCTCTACCCCCCACTCCCTCTTTCACCCTCTCTTCCCCATTCTGCCTCTCTCCTCCTCTCTCTTCTCTCCCTCCCTCCATCTTTCTCTCCCTCCCTCCATCTCTCTCTCCTTCCCTCCATCATCTCTCCCTCTTTCCCTCACTCTCTCACTCCCTCCCTCCCTCCTCTCTCTCTCTCTCTCTCTGAGGATGCTTGTTCCCAAGCTGATGCTGGCTGCCTCCCGACTCCCTGTTTGTTCCAGCAGCACTAGATGAAATCAGGTGGAACTGGCAGAGAATGATGGAGATGCTGGTGAGCAGAAGCCTCACAGCAGCATGTGTGCATGAACACACACACACACACACACACACACCACACACACACACACCACACACACACACACACACACACACACACACACACAGATGCACACACTCCTCAACAGGCACTGCTGCAGGGATACCTTGGCCAAAGCATCATTATACTAGAAGCACATACACATGTACTCATACTCATACATACATATGTGTTCTTATATATATATATGTGTGTGTGTGTGTGTGTGTCAAGCACACACTTCTCTAGTCTTACTCTCTCTGGACACAACCAAACAGATAAAAGACTGGCGCCTTTTTTCCATCTTTTGATTGATTTGTTTTCCATGGTGTGGCTCCTCCTCTTGCCGTCAGGTGATTTTACATAATGTTGATGCTGCGCTGTCCTGGTGCTCTGATGAATTCCTCTGTTTTCCTCTGCTGTGATGGATCACACACAGCAGAGGTGAGACAGTACATCTCTCCCTCTCTTTCTCCGTTTC
>NW_027507284.1:22500-56662 GCF_052324685.1 Brachyhypopomus gauderio | reverse complement strand
CAGGCCTCTAAGATAGCCTGGGTCTGAATAGGGTACTGGAGTGTGGGCTGTTAATGATACAGGATCTGTGGTTTAAGGCAGCAATCTTTTATATCTTTTATTTTAAATCTTTAATACACTGGGCTAAGATATTATACACCTATGATATGTCATCCATTATCACCGACCAACTTCACAAAGCTGTGCACTGTTTCACAGTACCAGGCAAGGATGTCTGTTCTCATCTGCCTCATCCACAAATCACGATTCCAGTCTATCCAAACCAATGCAATATGATTCAAAACACTAGCCATACCGACACTGTCATAATGGAGTAACAAAAAACAAGATTAGTGCTTACACCACTACAGAAAGACATGACACTCATATTGCAGTGAAAGTTCTATACCTCAAATAGCTTGGTGGGAATTAAAAACATAAAACTCTGAGATATCACTTAACATATATGCCCATATGGCACAACCCACATTTCACAGTTAATAAGTCACTGCTTGTTTTTAACAAAGGCATCACACACCTACACTTGTTCAATAATAGCACACTGAAAAATCTCCAAGAATTAGTTGAAGATTTTGGCATCAAGGAAAATCGGAACTTACAAGATAAGCAACTAAAATGTAGAGTAAAAACCAGATTGAATATACAATAGACTATAATCTACAACCAGAATGAATATGCAATAGACTATAATGTAAAACCAGCTCCATTTATCAATGGCTCTACATGTTACACACCAGGCACCTTCACACACCAGGCACAACTATATGTTATCCAATTGATAAGTGGCTGAAAAGATCTAGATATTAACACACTTTAGATACAAATATGTACAAAGTCATACATATGACATGCATGTCACACTGCAAAATGGTTTTTAATGGGACAAAAAAAATTTCAAGAAAATATTCTCTCTTCTTAAAATATCTCAATCTGCCTCTCCATTACGTCCTTACAAAGAGGAAACCTAGAATGCCAACAGACAGTAGCCATATTCAAAAATACAGCAGGAAAATTCAGTTATTCGCACTCCTGTGTACATTAATCTGGAATCACTTCAGATTGTTTTTTTTCCCATCTCATCAAGTTTTCACTGGAGTTATGTTTAGTGATGTGGCCGAAAATCTGGGGAATTTGGGCGCGTACAATGATGAATGTCGTTTATACATATGAAAACATTAAGAATGTAAAATAAGAACCTGTCTCCCAGAAGGGGGTGTTGAGTGTTGAAAAGGCCAAACGGTCTGGAATTAGGGGAAAAACTCAGTAAGTCAGTAAAAAATCTGAATATTTGAATGGGAACGCATTCGTTTCTTTGTTTGGTGTTAAGAGAGAAAATCTGAAAATGAGATCAGTGCTGTGAGCACGACAGCTCAGTTACTGTTATGATCAAATGTACTGGATAATTTTGACATTATCTACTGAAACTATGGTGTGAGATTCAGTCTAAACAAAGAGAAGTGAAATTCTATGAGAGGATGTACTGATGAAACCTAAATGTTCATACATGCACACAGGTGGGAAACAAGCATTCCTTTACTACCCATGCAGTGGGTCACCGTGAAGACATCATGCTCTACAATAATCATAAAAAATCACATGGCAAAATCGATCCAGAAAATGGACACGAATGGGGAAGTTGTTGAGAGAAGAAGGCTGTGCACTCAGAGCACCAATACATGATGCACTATTAATTTAAATAGTGAATTTAAATAGTGAATTAAAATTTATCATGGCTTATAAGGTCTCATAAGGCAAGTGTCATAAGGGAAGTCTGATAAAGGAAGTCTCATAGACACAAGGTAATTCTGGCAGGGAATGGTAAGAACAAAATGTCTCCACACAGAATAAGGAGTTCTGTATGGGAACCCAGTGGTTTAACAGTCACATGTGGATGCTGACGCTTTGTACCTCTGTCATACATCTGTCTATACTTTCTTATTTAAACTGTTTCTCTCTATTTGCCTTCATTTTGAAACATAGGCTGGGACATACAGGAGGCTTGGCCATACTGTAGGCCATCTCTGGCCACCAAAGGGAAACACAGAGCAGCTCCAAGGTAATTGGAGGCAATTAACCATACCTGTACTCCTGGCTAATTAAGAGCAGCACAAGACAAGGCTGGTATTTCAGGTAAAGACCTTACTGGCTGCCTCTTTTTCCTCCGTCACCCATTGAGTTTCTCCCATATGCTTTGAGTTGCACCTTTCCCTTCTCACGTTCCTTCAACCACTCCTCATGGTTTTCACACATTCTCTAGCCTGGTTCCTCTTTCCCATTGGGAAAGCCAGTTGTTCATCCATGAAGTTTTCCTTCTGCTCTCCTGTTCCAGGCCTGTTGGTCTGCTTTCCCAGAAACCCCGACACTGGAGGTTCTAACTCCGTCTCTTGGGTCTAATAACTCCTCTGGGTCTCTCCATGGAGGACCTTCTCCACTAGTTGCCCAGCTAGCGCTACTTACTGTTTGGACCTGGTATTTTGCTTTTAGTCTCCTTCCTAGCTGCTCTGGGGCCTCACATCAGTTGCTGCCTCTCTCGATCTTCCATGGCACCCACATCTGGAGACCTGGGTTTGTATCCCCTGTTACACTTTCTGCTGCCTTCTCTCATTTGCTTTATGGGACAAATGAGCTGCCACACACCCTTGCCTAGATCTCCACGTCTAGACAAAAGAGGCAAAATAAAGTTCAGCGAAAAATGTAAAAAAAAAAAAAAGACAGCTGCAGCCATTCTACAGAAATGTGAGGACGTGTCATGGAAGCCCAGAGCTTAGTCTTCAGCTTCTCCACCGTGTTCCTGCGCAGCTGTCACACTCTCTGCACACACACATACTCTGCACACACACACACACTCTGTGCACACACACACACACACACACACACACACACACACACTCTGTGCGCACACACACACTATCTGCACACACATACACACTCTGCACACACACACTCTCTGCACACACACATACACACATACTCTGTACACACACACACTCTGCACACACACACACACAATCTACACACACACTGCACACACACAGACACTCTCTCTGCACACACATTGCACACACACTCTCTGTACACACACACACACACACTCTGCAAAAACACACTCTCTGCACACACGCACGCACGCACACACACACACACACACACACACACACACACACACACACACACACACACTCTCTCTCTCAACGTGCACACACACACACAAACACACACACACACACACACACTCACACTCATACACACACACACTCTCTCTCTCTCTCTTACTCTGCACTGCTCATTCTCACTCGCTTATCCTAACTCTGTCTTGCCCTGTTTACAAAGTTCTGCAGCTGTGCGTGTGCGTGTTTGGGTGGTGGTAGTGTGTAAGTGACATATAAAACTTTTATTAAAATGAATATATGGTGTCTTGTTACTTGAATGTGACCCTCTTGAAATGTGGAGATATCAAAAACTGTTGGGGACTAAAACATGGGTAGTAAAAGATAAAAAAAAAAGTAAAAAAAAAAATATTAATTTTTTCTGAAAGAAATACATTTCAAACACAGGTTTGCTAATCTCTGCGAAACTCTGATTAGCAAGTCTTCTGATAAGAAATCCGATGTATTGGAACCGATTCATGATGAACTGGAGGTTCTGGTAAAGTGGTGGTGCGAGGTCAGAGATGAATGTGGAGCAAACAGGAAAGGTTTGTGTTCTCCAACCTGGTCCTGGCACCTGCAGCTTCATTCTTCCAGGCCATTTTCCCTGGTCACGTACCCACATCCTGCCCGTTCACAGAAGACGCACAATACAGCAGGGAAATACTGTGGACCACTGCACACTTCTGCCAGACGTGTTTGCAGTGCTTTTGGGTTTGGGCAAATAATCTTGATTTATTGTGTACTGTCTACTGTCTGTTTTGAAAGTACTAGAGTCAGTAATTGTGGTGCCTATTTTTAAGTGTTACCCGACACTCACAGATAAGCTCAGTCATGAACACTTATATGAATGTTTTACTCTCCAAAATGTAAACTGGGCCACAGATCAAGGTTTGTTTGTTATAAAACTAAATCACCCATGATCCTTTGTTTCTTACCTGGATGACCCGCCCATCTGCAGTTCCAAGGGTAGCCACCGTGTGGTCATGTATGGGCACTACAGCGATGGAGGTCAGGAGAACGTTCCGGAAGCGACCATTGAACCAATCCTCAGGAGGTCGGGTCCTGGTAACCTCCAGTCTGTAGCCCTTCTCATGTTTTCCACAGCCAAAGGAGGTCTTAATATAATAATAATAATAATAAACATTTTATTTAAAAGCGCCTTTCAAGCCACCCAAGGTCACTGTACATAAAGCAAGAACATAAAATCATACAAAAAAATTTAAGTAAAAGAAATAAACATCAGCAAAAATAAATCATGGTACAGAAGCTCAAGTATATGCTAACTGAAATAAGTGAGTCTTCTTCCACAGCTTGGGACCAGCAACACTGAAAGCCCTTAAAAAGAAAAAAACACAATTGACAATGAACAATGAACACAATTTGTTACACACTGTGACTGTCCAGCAAAACAGTGAAAATCAAGAATTCTAAATGAAAAAGTCTATGTAATTCTATGTAAAAAGTCAGATCTAATGAAGTTGTTTACATGACAGCAGCGCAAGTGTTTTTGTTGTATCCGCCCATGCCAAGGGAATTTCATGTTCAAGACTGCTTGAGGAACAAGGGACTTATACCATCCACTGTAAACATTTATTGAAGCTCAACATCTTCTGCTTCTAATAGGCCAGAGCATAGCGGAGGTTCGCCATTTGTCTTCTCCCATCAAGCTGAGATCGACCCTGCCACATTCGGACGGCTGCGCTCCCAGATGGCAGGAATTCATGAGAAACGGGAGGGAATGTGGATCTCTCCTGCTGCTCCTCCAGAGCGTTCGGTCCAGCTCTCTTTGGCTGTGATCGCCACAACCTGTGGGCCTTGGTGGCTGATCTAATGCTTCCTACAATGTGGTGGAGAGACTTGAAGCAGTCTGGTCTTTGGCAGCCTACGCTAAGTGGATTTTGTAACAGAAACAGAAAGTTTGACAGGCATGTTCCAACTAGAACTTAATGTTCATGTTTATTTTATAAGACCCCAAATCATCTGCCATCAAAAGCTCAACTTTTAACTCTTAACTCTTTAGTTAGGATCTCAGGCACAAAGACCCCAGCATGAAGGCCAAGGAGTCATCAATAATTAATGAAACTGGACCCTGGCACTAAAGGCCATTACTAAATGGCTGGACTTAATCTCTTAATGAGAACACCAAACCATCTCTTCTATGCTCAAACTGCTCAAAGAAACACATTTCACACCAGGCCAGTCAGGCAGGTGTGAGAGGGAGAACTTCAGTACATTTGCGCAGCAGTACTTACCCCACCAATCCCACAACTCTTTCCTGAGAATCTTCCATGCTGAACAACATGCATGAATCAGAGCCATGATTGCCCTTACAGCAAATCTCACAACTTCATTTGAAGTCTTCACGTCTCAACAGGGAGCATGGATGCCGTAGAGAACCACACAGCCAGGTGATACGTCAAGCAAAACCACTGGTCCCTGCTCTGATTACAAGCTTGGGTGGTCTCTCTTTCCCTCTCTGAGCAAGCCAGGAAGATACTCACTGCACCCTGTGGCCAGGTAGGTGGAAAGAAGAATGGAGTGGAGGTGGCTTTCTGCCCAACATCAAGTGAACTGGATATTTAACCAGATACAGCACAGTGAAAGAGCCTGTTTACATCTTGCATTAACATGTTTTATCTCTGGATCATATCTGGAAACATCTTGCCTTAACATGTGTTGCCTGGAATATATCAGTACCACTACTGTCCGGAGAACATTTCTGGCACAAGGGAGAAGTCAGCATTTGGCAGATATATTTCCGTTTACGTAATTGTATGCAGATAAGAAACACATTCTGTTTACACTTATATTACATTTGGTCAAGATCTATTTCTGACCACCTCCAAATGTGGTTTCGGTGATCTGATCGTAATCCGATCACAATGCATCCTGGGGGTATTTACCCCTGGCTTTTCATGGGGCCAAATAAAATCCGAACGTGATGTGATCACCAAACGTGCACATTAATGCAAGGTGGAAACAGCCTCAAAGAGATGGAGGAATGTGGCCAGGTGTGATATGAAGTGAAGACATATGAGATAGGACGCACAGGGGAGACAGACGGACTGCTATGATGTGTCTTCAGCCTCATCACGTTTACTTTGTGCCTTTATCCAAAACAGCTGCTGATCCATCATACAGCAAGACCACTGCTGCTGTGCTTTATCAAAGGGAGCAGATCTCCATTCAGAACTCTCTGAAGTTTGGCCTATCACCATCTGAGAATTCCCCAAGATGACACGCCTACCTTAAGGCCAAAAACAAGGTTGAGAGGGGGAGGGGGGGAGTTATGTTCATCTTTTACAGTTATGTAAAAGTAACATTTATTGTTTAGTTAGAAATAAAAATCAAAGGAATCCTTTCAACGCAAAAATGAAGACCAGGGGAAAATTCTGGAGTTAGGTCTACTAGAAACCCTGATGTCATAGTGCAGGGGTAATCAATTAAATCTTTCCGTGGTCCATTTTTGGCAGATAGCTTTGGCAGATGGGGGGGGGGGGGGGGGGGGGGGGTGGGGGGGGGGCGAACGTAACACTCAAATGGGTGGTGAACGTAACACTCGTCTGAAAATAAATTCTCCGGTTCGTTAAAATTTTTTTGGCATTTGGGTCCGTATCCAGTTAATCAGGAATGTGATTGGGTCCGGACAGGACGGCGTTCGGGTCCGGATCCGGACCGCGGTCTGCCATTTGGTGATACCTGTCATAGTGGGTCATAACATGGGGTTATGCACACTTTATCTGCAGCATTGTGTCTCTCTTCTACACTGCTTCCCAACTACATGTCAGGGTTTGTAAGAAGAGAGTGTCATATTTAGCATTAGTTAGTGAGGGCTCATTTACAACAAAGCCATAAGACTATTACCACTGTGGTCTTCTCTTCCGCTTTACTGCTCAAAGTATCACTATCACTTCACAGCCAACTTGACTTTCCAGTCTATAAAATTCTATCCTGAAGCAAACTGTTATTACTGTGGTAATACTGTGAAAAACAAGAGCTGTGGTAAAGGCAGGGGAGGCCCAAACCTGGCTCTGGTTTAACTCTTATAGCCACTCGCATTGTGTCCAGCACAATGGTGGCGTGCTAGTGTTACAGACATTCACCTTGGGTGTTTTATAGCTTCATGACCCAGAATCAGTGTAACGAGTGTAAGGAGATCTGCAGGCCAAAGTGTCACCTCCACAGGTTCAGAGATCTCCCCCAGGCTCAGACACAGTGCAGTGGGTCTTCTTAAACATGCACAAGGCTGGGTGCTTTCTGGGACTCATCACTTCAGCCCATCACTTGCCCTTTGACTGAAATAACATGGCCTTTGACCCCATGTAGCATGTGCAGTCTGCATTTCGGTGAATGTGTGTTTATACCCGGTAAGTGCAGTATTAGCTGCTGTTTACCTATTTATATGGAAGGGTTTTTTTTTTGCAAAGTACCCCACAGAGCAACCTGACTGATATTGGTAGGGGTCTTAGATTACTGGGACACGGGGATCAGCAGTGGGGGGGGAATCAGACACGCTAGCTATAATGTCAGAATATAACCCAGCCCTGTGCAGGGGGCAGGATCAATGAAGCCAGTGGTGGTAATGGTAATCTCTACTTGCTTATATGTAATTCCAACCAGCACATCTCCAGTATTTTGTTGTGTTGAATTTAGTTGATTGTAGGAGTTGACTTCAAACTCTCATATTACATATTAAATAATGACATTATATTGTATAGTTCTTCTATAACGTTTAGGTTCCTTTTCACATTACTGACAGACACTTGTTAATTTATAGTCTGCAAAATATTTATAGATTTATTAAGTACTCTCTTAAGCCTTGAACGTCTATCCAGTTTGAGTAACACACCAATGAAATGGAATAATTTAGTGACAGAACTATTACATCATACAGCTATTCTCTGGATTACTGTAACAGTGTGGCTCTATTTAAAGCTCTAGTGGAAAATACCCATTCATTATATCTGTCAAGAAGAGGCAATGTTAAAGGATTCCTCCTTCCATGGATTAATATGAGTGAAGGGCCAAAAACAAGTGTAGAACAGCATTACATCCCATCAACTTAAAACCAGAGCGTGAAGAAAAGAGACCATGAACTCTGTTCTTCAGCCTCTGACTTCACAGGAAACTGGTACATTTGGGCTTGTAAAGAAAGCAGCTATCTAAACCAAACCGTGAGCACTTAAACGAGGCCTGACAATGAACTGTTTAATGCATCATGGTGTCATGAAGGGCCATATCCTTAAATGGCATGAAGATGGAAATTCACGCAGCCCTGCACTCTGTCTGAGGGGGAGAGTGGGAAACTGCATCAGACACTGTGTGTCAGGGGTAGTAGGACTTCCTATAGGAGTAGCAGTGACTTCCTATAGTTCATGCTCATGTCTGCATGCGAGCACAGCCTGAAGCGTGGGTGCAGGCCTCAATTCACCACACACACACCTGGGAGGGACCCACATCAGCTGTGGCTGAGAATAAAAAGCAAACGCTGATGTGTGAAGTTGTAATTCAGAAGGACTCTCCTGCATCTACAAAGGCCTGCTAAAACAGGACTGTCACAATTTGATTATTTAACACTTGTGACTATTGCACTAAAGGGATTAACAAACAGCTAATCTGCAGTTTCTCTGTAAAATATGTTCTCACTGATCTCTCAGTGAATGGAGTTGTGGTTCCCATGTCAGTAGCTCTATGCAGATTGTTTGTTTATCTGCTTGATTTTCGTTTAGTCATTGCAGTGTCTAAAGTTCTGCATCCCCCACCCTTCACCTGTCATACGTTTTCCACAGTTATTCTGTGTATATTTACCCCATGTCTTCATGCTCTGCCATTGTTGTTATTATTTTCCTGTTGCTTGCTGTGCTTGTTATTATATTCTCCTGATTTGTTTCTTTGTTGACCAACTTAACAAACTCAGACTGTGATAATAACAACAGCATTACAGCATACCAAACATATAATACCCAGCTGCTGCAGTGAGTAAACAATGGTCCAGTTTATGATGCTATCGCTGGGGCAAAGGTCCAACTGCTTCCCCAAAGCAACAGGAGTTCAGCCAGCCCCAAAGTTGCCTTACTCGGGCAAAATAATTCTCTCGCATCATTGGCTGAAGGGATCTTCTACTACAGGGGTGCCCATAACTTCGATCGCGAAGGAAGTGTCGGTCGATCGCGAAGGAATGTGGGTAGATCGCATGATGGTCAACAATTTACACTCGAGACGAGGTAGAACTTTCTGAGTTGGTCATCTTATAAGTAGCTCGCAAGCTGAAAACTTGTGGGCATGCCTGTTCTACTAGATTTAGGGGCAGTCATGGCCTGGTGGTAGGGAACTGGTCTTGTGACCAGAGGGTCGTGGGTTCGATTCCCAGACCTGAAGCCATGACTGAGGTGCCCTTGAGCAAGGCATCTAATCCCGACTGCTCCTGGGCGCTGGGCTAGGGCTGCCCACTGCTCTGGGCACGTGTGCACCACAGCCCCCTAGTAATCACTGGTGTGTGTGTGTGTGTGTGTGTGTGTGTGTGTGTGTGTGTGTGTGTGTTAACTGCACAGATGGGTTAAAAGTGGAGGACAAATTTCGATTGTGGTGTAAAAAATCACAATTTACAAAATATGGCACATTTACATTTTTTTACATTTTACATTTCTTCTACAATTAGAGCCAAGGCAAGTACATTAAGTTCTCTCTTCTGTGCCAAAACTATTTTGATGGTGTTCGATGACACGAGATTATTTCATCACTGTTTAAAACGGTGCCTATTGGGGAAGGTGGTGAATGGGCAAAAACTGCAGAGGGATGAGTTGGTGGAGACCTGGAAGGGTTCCTTCTCTCCAGGAACCTGCCTGCTGTCCCAGCTGTCTATGGCCCATCTTTAGCTCAAACTCCTAGCCTCACTTGTTCTGTTCCTTGCGGTTCCTTGAAGTTCTGGATGCCCTACTACCTTTGGTCACCTGCACAATTTCCATTGTGTGGGAGGGACCGCTGTGTATGGCGGACACCTGGAGGTTGCTCTGGCTCCTCCTGATCCACCTTCTGCTTCTGCTGTTTGTGTTCCAGTGTCTGCTATGTCCTGCACTGAAGAATTCCAGCACCATGTCCTGCACCATTCAGCAGTAGAAAATGCTGATCCCACACCCTACTGTGAAAAAGCTACCACCCTGGGGTCCTGTGCGCTGGACATCCTTGCAATGGACCTGGAGCAAGCATGGTTGGATGAGTTCCTGAACCACCATGCAACCTCTTGAACCCACTTGATGCCTTCCTGGACCCTACAGGCCCCTTCAAAGCCACTGATACTGGTTCCTGTACCTGTCCATGCACTAGACCTGGATCTTGTTCTTGTCTACATACCAGACCTGTCTGCTGTTCCATTCCTAGCTCTAGTCCTGACTGTGGCTCCTGCTCCAGTGTCTGCCCCTGCTCCTGTCAAGGTTCCTGACTGAGGAAGGACAGAACGGCACCTGTTCTGATTCCCAAAGGGGTTCCTGACCTTGTATCTCATCTTGGTCCTGGCCTGATCCTTGCTCTAGCCCTGAAATGAGCATCTAATCCTGTCCTGCTCCTGGTACCACCAATGCCCAGCTCCTGTACCAGTTATTACCAGTGGCCCCACTCCATGCCTGTGATGACTGTATCCTGTTGACCCACCGGCTGACTCAATCCTGAAGGCCCATTGGCTGACTATCCTCTTAGACCATTGGCTGATTCCTTCCTGTAGGCCCATTAGCTGACTATCCTCTTAGACCATTGGGTGACTCCTTCCTGTAGGTCCATTGGCTGACTATCCTCTAAGACCATTGACTGATTCCTTCCTGTAGGCCCATTGGTTTACTATCCTCTTAGACCATTGGCTGATTTATTCCTGTAGGGCACATATGTCAAAGTCAAGGCCCGCGGGCCAGATCCGGCCCGTGAATTGATTATCTATGGCCCCCTGGATGATATTTAATTACTGTTAGAACCGGCCCGCAGGCCACAGCCGCCCGCTGGTGTTTTGCACGCACAAACACTACATTCCCCACAATGCAACGGTAGCCCGCGAAGTCACTGCAGCGCGCACAAGCAGCGAGGGTCAGCGCGGCGAAAATAACGTAATCGCAGTGGCTCAGCTCGTGCGCGAGCGTCTTACTTACGTTCGCCACCGACTCTCACACTCTGAAATGAATTCAAAACTTGAGAGCCCTGGTGTTAGGTCTTGATTCAATAGGCTATGTGCAATCATTTTAATATGTTTTAATAAACATTGAACCAGTCCGGCCCTCGGCTTGTAGCAAATTTGTTTTTTTGGCCCTCAGTGTATTTGACTTTGACATCCCTGCTGTAGGGCCATTGGCTGACTCAATGCTGCACTTTGTACCAGGACCCCGGTTTACCACATTGCTCTTTGGCAGCTGTGGATTTATTTTGTCCCCCTCATGTTTTGAATTCCCTGCCATTCATTGTTTTCACCAGCCTTGAATTTTTTTCAAACTGTCTTGTGTGTGTGTTTATGTACCTGTATGTGCATATTCTTGTCTTCAGGTTGGAAAACTGTTGCTTTCATTTTCCTGTTACACTCTGTGGTTTTGTCTCTAGTCTTGTTTCAATCAGTATGTTCTCGAACAAATGGTAGCTCTTTACAACATATGATGTTATCTGTCCATACAGAACAAATAGGAAACAATCAAACATGATTGTAAAGTGTGAAGCATAAAATTTCCAAAAACAATGAAATATTGTACAAAGTTTCACTCAGGATGCTCATAACAGGCATCAAATGGCATTTGTTTTGGGTTTGGGGATTTCATGCAGAATAAGGCATCATTAAAACACATCTGTTTGTTTTCTGTTTTCTGACTGTGTCAGGGTGACTGTTCTGCTTTGAAAACCCTGATTTAAATAAAACAGCAAAACTTTCTGTTTTCAGTTTAGTTCAATGCTTATGTTTAGAAGGGTATGGATATGATCATAGTTCAGAAACATTGCACTAGTCAATGAACAGCAGCCAAACGCTGCTTCTGAAACTGCAGCCACAGAATGGTTGCATGCCCTGGTCTCTCTGAAGATAAAAGAACACACAGGCCCAAAGCATACTGATGTCACCTCTGATCCATTGCAGTAGATCACAAAACAGGATTTTTTTCCTCAAGTTAGGGTACCAGGTAAGATAGTTCCCTTTCACTGCGTGGTTGGAATCAGCCAGAGCTGTTGTGAAAGTGCAGAAAAAGTATCACTTGCATTGCCTGCAGACTCAAAACGCAAAAAATGTGAATGTCACTGAGCAGCCCATGCCTCTCCATTCCTTCAGTACACATTCATTTACACAGAACCAAACAGCCTCGATGGGTATCAACCCAAACCAGACCAGCACTCATTAAGCCAGCGATGTGGCAAAAACTGAGCAAAACTTCAAAAATATTCCTCTTAAAACTTTGTCAGCTCCTTTATATGCTGGATAACCTGTAAAGAGCTGAAACCAGATGTTATCATTGCCAGTGCTATCATTATGTCCTGCGTGGGTTGATAGAAGCCAATATGCTTGGGTTCATGGCCTGCTTCAGTGGGTTTTGTGACTGTTACACAGGCAAATACCTAAACTGATTGCAGGTAGAGGCATTATTACACTATGCTATGTGTATGCCTGTGTGTGTGTGTGTGTGTGTGTGTGTGTGTGTGTGTGTGTGTGTGTGTGTGTGTGTGTGTGTGTGTGTGTGTGTGTGTGTGTGTGTGTGTGTGTGTGTGTGCGCGTGTGAAACAGATGATGCATAACCTGAGGTTTTGGTGAATCTCATAATTCACGAAAGCAGGAATTCACTACAAGGAGGTAATGGGAAGCATAACAAATGTGTGTGGGCCAATGTCTCGAGATTACTAATGCAACCTCTCTCACTCTCATCTGCTACTTTACACATGTACCTGAACTGAGCCTCAAGGACACTGATGGGATCCCAGTGCTGGAAGGCAGTATAACAGCACCTGGATGGACAACCACATAAAGGTGCGACCTTCACCTGTACATAAACAGAACACAAGTTCCTCTTCAGGTAACAGCATGCTGAAAAGAGGAAGAGGCTGACATCGTAAATAATGAACAGAATAGTGGAGCGCTACCCAGCTGCACTCCCTCAGACACCAGACTGTGAACGCAGACGAGGATTATCAGTTACATCTGTCTTATGGGGCCTCGTGCCCTCCTCCCCAACACACACAGTGGTGTGTATGAAGATCACGTCTGGCTGCTTGGGTCACGACCTATTTTAACTAAGTTTATAACACACATGTAGGAATATGGTGAGGAATATAATGAAGATCTATGGGGATGTGAGAGCAGCAGAATGGGGCCAGGAGAGCGAGTGGACCTGCCCTGATGCATGCTGGGTTGTGAGAGTAGATGACAGCAGGGCCCTGCACCTGGGCACCAGCTGCCCACACCCCACCTGCTCCGCTTATGGTCCAGAGTCACGCAGGGGCGTCTGTCAGGGCAGAGCTGCCAACAACCGCCTCACTGCAGGAGGCTGACACTGTGAGAAAGCATATATCTACCTGCTTTCCTGCACAGAGCTACTGGGCATTGGTGTGTGCGTTTTAGTATGTCTGTGTTTGTTACAGCATACCTTGTTACAGCATACAGCAGTGTTATTGTCTGTAATCAACCAACTTGCACCACAAAAACACATTTAATTACATCACAAACAGATCTGAAGAATGTGTATGCAGCCACTCAGTCTGTGGGTTGCTTACAATTATACTAACAAACTATGGATATAGCTAATTGATATTTACTTAGATATATATTCAACATGTAATATTTTGACATAGGAAGCAAAAATCAATGATTTTAATGTTTCATTAAATTTAAAATTAAAGTTCACCACTACTGACCCTAGTCAAAACAGAGAATATAATTACAGGCAAAAATCAATCAGGCCTCAGATTCAATTTAAAAGCAATCAGCATTTATTAGTTGTTTCACTAATCCATTATAATCAAATGATTATTCCGATGTTATTATTTTAAATTATTTTTATAATTTTTAAATCTCAAGTGTCCCGCCAGTATGCAAGCCTGTTGGTTGTTTAATTTTTAGAGTGCCATAGTTCACCTCAATGACTTCAAAAATCAGGGCAATATCTTAAAAGAACACTGCTGGGAAAAGGGTAGGTTGTGGTGTTAAGAGGCTCTGTGTGGAATCTGTGGAGATCTGTGGAGAAAGGAAGAGATGCATCTTTTCCTTTATGAAAGATTTATTTATAGGTCATGGGAATGTATCCACAGTTTTAGACTTGTTCTTTGAGTCCGTCCCTATATTATTTAATAGAACACAACCCAGAATGTTCCTTATATGCTTTCTACAAGTCCAGACTGACAAGTGTTCCTCATCCTTTCTGCACCATCTGCAGTCATCCTGAGGAGTGGTAGGAGAGAGAGAGAGCCTGTGCAGGATATGCCACTGAACCAAGAGCCCTCCTGGAACAGAAGCCTCTTTAGACACAGGATTAAACTCATCTCTGTATTTGTCCGTCTATCTTTTTTTTTAAATGACCCCTCAAAACATTATCCCTAGTATAATAATAAACAGACCCATCCATATAGGCTATAGATCAGATTTGGCATGGTGCTTCTTTATAATGAAAGCTGAAGATGACAGATTCTGGACAGATGACATTGTTTAAAAAAGAGAGACACGGAGCAATAATATTTAAGGTGGCTGAGTAGAGCCTGGGGCTGTTCTGATGTGATGAATTAGGATCCCTGAGCTTGAACAGATAAAGTACAAGTGCAACGAAGAACTGGAACAGA
This sequence comes from Brachyhypopomus gauderio, assembly GCF_052324685.1. Taxonomy (NCBI): domain Eukaryota; kingdom Metazoa; phylum Chordata; class Actinopteri; order Gymnotiformes; family Hypopomidae; genus Brachyhypopomus; species Brachyhypopomus gauderio. Next base: position 41,735 of record NW_027507284.1, on the reverse strand, counting down.
TGATGGAGCAGACAGGCATGGAAGAGGGAAACAAGTTTCACCCCGTAGCCATATGAACTCTTCAACCAACCAACCAACTCAAAGAAAGTCAGACACAAAGGATATGCCTGTTGAAATTCCCATAGCTACGTTTCAAATTAGACAGCCAAGACTTTTTTAGAAGTCTCATGAATGATGATTCTTAGACCAAGTATTTCAAATTGTTTAAGATTACACTGAGGGTAAATATATCTGTTATAAGGCAATAAGGTGTATTTGAAATGTTTCTCAAAGTGTAACCTGTGAGGGCCATGTAGTTAAATATTGATGTACAGAGTGTTATTTTAATGTGTACAGAGCATGATAACACGACAATAACAATCCTTATAAAATGTTGCTAACTGTGCAGTGTGGTGGGAGGCAGTGATCTCCATGCTGGTGAGGATTGAGTTAAGGCTCAGATCCAGATACAGATTGTGGTAGAATATGTACACATTAGTTAACTTGTAGAACGCTGTTCTGGAATGAAAAGCTATAACCTCTGAATTTATTTCACTGGCCCTTTGGGGAGTCATCATCAGTTAAATTCATGTCATTACTGATTGCCATTATTTACTGATAGATCCACGCTGATGGAAGAGAGAGACAGGCACCTTAATGATGTAGAGCCATTCAAGAGGAGGTGGCTCAGGAATGACACCATGTCAGAAGTAACTCATGGAGGCTTCAAATGCAGATAATGCTGTTTCTGGGGAGCCATCTGCCTGGAGCTTTTGTATATAATTTATGGCTCACTTGGGTCTAATCCATACAATCTAGAAACTAAACTTCCATTACTTGAAACATTGATTTTCCACTCAAACTGAAGAAATTTTATCACTACTGACATCTACAGGCACATGGAGTTCTCACCTGATTGTAGGGTTTCTCCTCTGAACCAGTAAAGTGGTAGAGCGGCTTGGTGTGGCCCTTCTGAATGAAGTCCTTGAAAAAGCTGTTGATTTTAGCAACCGAGATCACGCACACTGTCGAGCTGGCTGTGGGCTCAGGAGAGTCCGGCCTGCTACGCGCAAAGGCGGCAAACAGCACATCGTCGTCTTCCTTCAGATCCATGTCCCTGCGCAGGTCGCTTCCGGCTTTGGCCACGTGCGCCGCCTGAAGGATGTTGAACACCATCTGGGTGGAGCGCTTCCTCCTCCCCTTCTCGGAGTAGATGCACTCAAAGGGCATCTCCACGTAGTGCAGGAGCTCCAGGTCGGAGGAGCACGTGCGGACGATGCGCGTGTGGAAGGCTTTGGAGGTGCCGCCTTCCCTCTGCACGGTGAGGAAATAGACGTAGGCGCCGCTCTGGAAGGAGTAGACGTAGTGCAGGGGATAATTCCCTCGCAGGCCCGGGGCCAGGTCCATGTAGGAATGCTCAGAGACAAACTCGAAGCGGTCTTGGGTCTCCCACATCTTCCGTATGGAGATTGTGTGGTGGAGACGAGGAGATGAAGGTAGAGAGGAGTTCAGAGGCTCCGAGTTAGCGACGAAGAACCTCACGACACCGCCGACTTCCACGTTTACTATCTGGGTTCCTGCAGGGCCAGCGATGTAGCGACTGCCGTCGTTATTGTGTGAGCCCATGCAGTTCACATCAACGCCCAGCTCACCATCTTCCAGCAAGTGGCGGCTACACACGCCGTTCCCCGCTGTCCCACAGCTAAAGAGCTCAGGGTCATAGTAGGTCTCCATCAGCAGGGCCATGCTGGTGTTGTTGGCGTTGGGGGGCCGGTCTCTGCAGCCCTCACAAGCATTGCATTGTGGACCCTCATGGACAGGTCCAGTTTTATACTCTTGAATCTTCTTCAGGTCTCCCGATAAGGCAACAAGTTTGTTGGTAATACCCACGTATACACTTCCATTGAAAACTAGAAGTTTCTGGACAGGTGCATCTAGCACAAAGTGGGGGAGGTTGTAGGTCACAGAGAGATTGAGCTTAGAGGTTTCTCTTGGTTCCTTGCATTGCCCATTGGCATCCCACCACAAAGTTGATATAGTCACAACAATGCAAGTGACATCAGTTAGAGTAATGCTCATTTTGACCACCTGTAGAGCACAAAAAAGAACAGTTTGTGGCTTTAAGCCAACGCACACCATGTAAAAATTGCACACACATCAAAATTAAAGCAAAATTAAGCAAAAATATTACAAAAAGAAAAATACTCAGTAGTGATTAAAACAAACAAATAAAACAAATAAAATAAATCTCCCCCAAATACAATGGCAATGGCCCCACTAAATGCTATGATTAATCTGCTATCTTGCAATATTGCGCTGTCCCCAAAATACACAAAGGGTCTGCTATCCACCACACTGTGTGTGCTCAGCCATGGACAACAAAATTAGTGAATTTCCAACATCTATATTGCATTTCCATGGTTCAGTAGCAACAAAGAGTCACTGAAGTGACAGCCACCTCAGAACCAACCATGAAACTAACTTTAGATTTTAGACAGTGCGCCCAAGGGAACTGTTGACTCAATTAGGGCTGAGAGGTCTGGGGATACCGTACAAGTGATTTATCTTTGGCTTAAATGCTTTTCATTTTAAAGGCTGTTCAGACAGACATGCATTCAGAGAGAGAGAGAGATAGAGAGAGAGAGAGAGAGAGAGAGAGAGAGAGAGAGAGAGAGAGAGAGAGAGAGAGAGAGAGAGAGAGAGAGAAAGTGAATTTATTGTAGAACTGGAAAGTATACCTTTTGCTAAGATTTGTAATTTAATGAAAAGTCTTGTCTTTATAAATGTATGACCACCAAACCCAATTCTAAGCAGTTCTTGCGTTATCTAGGTTTTCTGGTCAAATACAACCTGTTTGACATTTTTGGACAACAGGTGCTCTTGCGAATTAGTTTCTGAAACAACTACAGCGTGCACCAAACGAAGTAATTATATCTGCAAAATAATTAGATTCACAAATAGAGGCTTCGTGTCACGAAATGACGAAATTACCGTGTCCAAAGGGTATTCAAACATTTTGACATATTTGTTACTGCCACATTTGAGACTAAACAAAAAAAGAATGTAGTTTAGTAACATTTTCTATAAACAGAGAAAAATGCGTTTTTTTATTAACACATCAACACAACTCTGAGTTACAGTCCACGCATATAAAAAAAAAACAAACTTACCTTTTAAAAGGTAACTGTCTCCGACCATAGCCCTAGCTCCGCTTCACGCGCTGATTAATGGCAGCGGTCTCGAGATGCTTCGGGACTTCAAGTTTCTTTGCTTACTTAGCAAACCAAGTGCCCCTTACGCGCACGAAGAAATTGTTTATTTCAGACAGTAACCTGTACGACGACGCCATAACCGTTTCGTTTTTAGCTAGAAGTACGGTCGTCAACATGTAAGGCGAATGTACGAAAGTTGAGCCTGCTTCAGGTGAATGTTTAATTTTCCAGTCATTGGCGTCATTAGCCGCCGAGCGGGTGAGTTGAGCATGATTGGTCGATTTGGTGTTAGACCTGGTTTTACATCTGAGGATTACTGATACTTCTACTCATAGATAGGCTACCACTACTGTTACTGTCACGGCCACTAGTACTAACAACAACAACAACAACAACAATATAGTTTTTGTTCATTAATTACCTATAATTGGCCTACGGTGGGGGGGGGGGGGGGGGATTTATGTTAGTATATGTTAGGCAGAAAATAATTCAAAATGCATTATCTATTGATTACTGTACCGACTTTAATATATCTTGTAAATATGATACCGAAAGGGTGTATGATTCCTCATGTTCGACAGGGATTTAGGGATTTGGACCCATAGTATTGTTAACCTTGTAAATCCTGTAAAGCGCTTTGTGACAACATGTGTTGTGAAAAGCGCTATACAAATATATTTGATTTGATTTGATGTTTGTTTCTTACATGAGCGCCTTATAATTAATGTGCCTGACTGATGTGTTTCTGTATATGCAAGTAATATTAGAACTCTATCGTGTATAGGAAAGTCGCTTGCAATACAAGAGCAAAAAGTTGGTCCTGCGACTGGTTTCTACTGCCCAGAAATCTCCGCGTGTTTACTTCAATACTACACGCTTTTTACTCAGTCGCGTTCACTGTATCACCTGTTCCTTGTACATTTTTTAAACATGTTTTCTTATTAAAAGAAAACATTTCGCTCAAAGGTTATATTCCAAATGTAGGTGTAATATATTATTAAGCCTTGCTAAATAACATCTGAGATATGGTTCTCAATCAAATAATGCGTCTTAGTCGTAAGCGATTATGCTTTCAATTCAGGATCATTTCAAAACATTTGACCGCCACCTCGTGGTAATACTGCACATAACCCATATCTTTCGTGTGAGGTTCCTTCAGCCTAAGTCCTCTAGTGTGACACTAGAAACAGATAGTAAAGGAAAGAATCCTCAGTAGATCTGTTTCTCACGTGGTACTAACGTAATCTCTCAGGTTATTGATCACTTTGATGTCAATACTTACTCCAGGTTAACTGATGACCAGGCTATGCTGTTAACCCTGATTAATGATGGAGTCATTACAAGGCTACTGTCATTCATTCAGGGAGACACTTAACTCCACTGACCATCAACACAACATTGATTTATTTAATTGTCCGCTCCATCAATCATTAACCTTGTTTCTTATGGTTGTTTGGACATGTAGCTGACATGCATTGGCTATATATCAGGGCTCTCAAACTCTCATAATATATCTCGTAATATATTTTACTTATAAACCTCTACTACTAAACTTTTAAACCTCTACTAATTTTACTTGACTTTAAAAGTCTTTTTGTTGAACAGAATGTGGCTCTTAAAACAGCTAAATGTTTCTTTTCAAACTTAAAGGAGGAAACATGTAAAATACACTCACTCCCTCTTTCTGTCTCTCCCCCCCTCTCTCTCTCTCACACACACACACACACACACTCTCTCTCTCTCTCTCTCTCTCTCTCTCTCTCTCTCTCTCTCTCTCTCTCTCTCTCTCTAAACACACAACCCACTCTGTCCTCACTTTAAATAATACAAATATCACAATAAAAGAATATACAAATTATGAATAAGAATTTAAGACTGAGATCTATTTAACCATCTAATTCACTAAGATTTTACTTACAGCATCACCACTGCGGTCTTACAGCGAAACATCTGGTTGCAAGTACTAAAATTTGTGATTTGCTGTGAATCACAGAGGTTTCCTTATTCTGTCATCACTGTCCTCTGTCATGAGCTCACAACACTCACAGGTGATAATAATAAAACCACAGGCAGAAACATGGCACACCTATTGTAAACATGGGCGCTATACTGTTGTGCTGCATTTGTGATCTGAAGACCACAAAAGATCCCCAAAGCACTATAATGTAAACACAGATTTAGTTTCACAATAGATCACTTCATTGTTGATTCCATTCATACCAGATCATTCATTCATCCTGTGGATGACTAGCCCTTTTATTTCCTATGACATCTTGTATGAAACAGCAGTTGGGATGCCCGCAGGGCCATGGAGAAGGAGGGGAATGAGGTAAAGCATATTCACAGGATTTACCTCAGCTATAAAATCCTGTCAGTAGGATGGATTCAGGTGCAGTAACCGGAGAATAGGAAGGCACTGTGGGACATGTGAAGTCAAAACAGATGTTACTCTCTTGACATTTATTAGCAGCTTATACCAGTGTTCTCATTGTTCTTTTGAAATCAGTTAAAGAAACTGATTAAAGTTAAAGCTTGTGTTTGCCACCAAGGAATGAAATTTGAGAACTGTTAATATACAGTTGCCAAAGTCTAATCAATCAAGTTTTTCAGAAGCAACTGAACACTGTCGACACTTTCTCTGGCTCTGTGGCTTCTGTCACAAGGCTTCTGTTTGGTTACAATGTGTACAAGAGGCACAATTTATTCTCCTGTTACAGAACTAAAGAGCTAACCTTGCCTGAGACAACCCATAACTATTTAGCTGAATACCTCATGTGAATAGAAGACCAGTGGCATGTTCCCTTCTGAAAGCACTTGAAAGGCTTAGCAAAAAACAAAAACAAAATCAAGGACAAAATAAGGTTCAAATAGAAATAGCAAAGCCCAGAGTGAAGAGAGAAATACACCATAGCGAACGGTGAAACTCTAGCCACCAGTTTAGATCATTTAGCCTGCATATTTAAACAAAAGGAATACTTAAAGCCAGGTTCATTTCAACACTCACGAACCTGTTTATCTTTTGTAATTGTGGTTACTTCACTGAGCTGCACTGAGTTCAGGTCCTCTCTGGTAGCTGTAGATGAAAAAGATCAACTGCAGTCCAGTTCCTTCATCACAACGACCTGAGCCTGCCAGCTATGAGCTAAACCAACAGAAATGAGCGCTAATGACCAGCCACTTCAGAAAACGTACAAAATCCTACTTTCTACTAGGATATTAATATATTATATATTTACAAACCTTATTACAGTGTTTCATAGACTGATTTTGCTTACTTTGCTCAGTGACTTCTCACCAGTTTAATTTTCCACTGTTTGTAAAAGCAGATTGTAGGCATATTGTCTTAACATCTTAACATTCATTAACTGAAACAATTAATGGACCATCTTTTTACAAACTGAAGACAAGATTATCAGTCCCTACACCTGCAGTTTAGCATTTTAAAGCTGTGTCTAAACACATTACCAGTGCAGCAGCATCGTGGTTTGGTCTCAGGTCACATTCTTGCTACATGTCATCTGAAAAGCTGGATGGGATGTTACTAGGAGCCAAGAGGTATCATTGATGACCGTTACACCGAATCACCCTGTCAACAAAAGCCTTTTTGCATGTCTTTCAGACAGACTTCAGAGAACCTTGTGACAAACAGAGAGAAAGAAAGAGTGGAGGGGAGAGAGAGAGAGAGAGAGAGAGAGAGAGAGAGAGAGAGCAACTGCAGATAATCCAGAAGATTTATTCCAGCCTATTTGTTCAGCAAATTTACATCAGTCTTTCGGTCATTTCTAACCTTTTTTAATCTGAAAATGTCCACAACTGTCGACTACTTTCTTGAAAGAGATCAATCACAGAAGAGACTGAACAATCCCTGACTAAATTAGACATCATGAAAGGACATTGGAAGGGCTGTACATTCTGAACAAGCTACACTCATAACATTGTGGTGTATTTATGAGCATAATTTTCATTGTTTGGGTGGTTCAAAGTATTAACGTGATTTTGGATGCGAACAGACGACCCTGGTCTCAAATTCTACACACTGTTGGCCTACCATTTGTCATTTATGCCAATCCGTCCAAAGCTGTATGATTCCACGCTTGAAAGAAGCACAGTCCTACTCTAACAGTTAGAAATGTTGTACATTTCAGAGATAGAACACACTACTTCTTGCTCTGCCTGTAGCCTAATAAGCATCCGAGTGTCTGTGCCCAAGCTAGCATAAGGCCCTCTTGTCACCAACACCGCATTTGTGTCAGGGGTAGATGTGGATGCTGTGCGAGTTTTGTACTTTTGACTGAGGATAAAGAACGCTGTGCTCTGCTGAGCACCAGCAGTAACCTTCAGATGATTAAAGAACAGAGTCTGCTGGACACCAGTCTCACCAGGCACCTCTGGGCTCTGTGCTCAAGGCTGCACTGTCTGGTGGAGCTAAAGGAAGCCACAAAATCACACGAAAGGAAGACATTCTTAGACGTGCAGCATAATGCACAACTCGGATATACTGATGAACTGAAATGCTTATGGCAAACTAGTGTTTAGAAAGTGACAGCAGTACTCTTTCTTTGCATGTTTTCTCTTGCTAGACAAACATAGTCTCACAGTATCAGTGTGGGAATGCGCCTGAAAAACACCTGTGGGCAAGCAGGCGGGTCGGTGCCGGGTGACCCAGGGTCCATTTGGAGTGGCTGTTTGTGATCATGTCCTGGACATGCACACAGCAAAGTCTCCTGCCCAGCAGGAACACAAACAAAGGGTTAGTGGTTTCCATCATTATCTCCCCCTCCCTCTCCATACACACACACACATACACACACCTCCTTTGGCTGCATTCACTTCAGAAGCAGAAAATTGCACACAAAAAGTGATCTTACAGTTATTCACAAGTCCCTATTACAGTTACTAGAACACCACTCCTGATTGTCTGAGCAGAGTCTTTGTGTCAGGTACACTGTGACTGTCCTTAATGATTTTATTCGGTTTTATAATTGGACTTTAATAGCAGGTGTACCAGTACACAGTGAGTCACAGTGGGCTTCATATCACATATTCATACTGATACTGATGATGACCATAAAAATCACATCGCATTTTTCATTATGCAGTATCTTGCCATTTTCTGTAATGAGGGTTGTGAATGACTTAATGAGACTCCAAGTGTTTAATTGGAAATAAACAGAAATGCAGAGCTTAAACTGAACCAAACCTTTAGAAGAACAAATTTTAATAAAATTGTACTGAATTGTACTGAATGCAGTCAGAAGCTGAAATTTCTTCCAAAGCACAGATGCTACTGAACTGCATCTTAATCATTATAGAGTTAAGAACTGAAGGTTAGTCTAGTTCCTACAGCTCAGAGTACACTTGGCTGTAGTCTAATTCCTACAATTCAGAGTACACTTGGCTGTAGTCTAATTCCTACAATTCAGAGTACACTTGGCTGTAGTCTAATTCCTACAGCTCAGAGTACACTTGGCTGTAGTCTAAATTTGACAGCTTGCTGGCTCTAATGCTCAGATGTAGCTTCCAGCATGTCCCCAGGGAGCCATTTTTTTCTGGATTTGTTCTCGGTAATATGTGCCAGTCAAAAGTGAGAAATGTCTGTCATGGCTCTTTGAAAGTGCTGTGCTTTGGACTGTAGAGTTTGCCCTGGGGCAGGAGATTATATTCCAATTGACCTCAGCCTGTAGCCACACCCTCTGCTTCACACACACCACTCTTGGTAGACACCACAACAGATCTGTTAAGCAATTTGGGTGAACAAGATGCAAAGAAGGGCCATTTTTCTTTGGAAAGAGTACAGACACAGTAAAGAAACCGCTTGGCAGATTTGGCCCTCTGCACCACCTAGTGGTCATCAGAAGGAATTGTTGAAGGTCAAATGTGGGATTGGGTTATAAAACCCCAGACCCAACAATCTTACACAGTTCAGCTTTCACCCTGACCGTCTGTATTAACATGCTGATGCAGTGTGACAGCCAATTACAGAGGCCCTTACTGAATTAAGTTTGCCGGTGCATGGGGAGAACTATGTTGTGTAGAGAAATGTCTGTCTGCAGGGGAGACCAGCACTGCAGTGGAGGTTAAAGACCACCTGAACTGAGCGAGGCAGACAGGGACCAGTGGGTCTGTTAGAGGTCAATTACTTCACTTACCTTATGGTGCTGGCATTTAAGAATCAAAAGTAAACATTCAATATTAATCAACATTTTAAACAGTTTTCTGTTATAAAAAGTTCAATAAATGATCGCCATTCAATGCTTTTACTTTTGTTATTTGCTTTACAATAATATCAGCTGTCAATTAAAATAATGAGTCAATTATCAATATTATTACTGCAAATACTGTCTTCAAATTACTGCAAATTACTGTCTTCTTGCTTGTTTATGCCGCTCAGACCGTGCATTAATTGTAAATCCTCCTTCTTTGTAAAACCAGCTTCTTACAATTGCGGAATCCAGCTGCTGAGAGGAATACTGAGTGTTTGGGGAGTCCTGAAGTGTCTGCATGCACAGCAATGTGCAGTCTGTTTTAATATTCAAGCCAAGGATGTATATTGTACCAGTTCACCATAACTGAAAAAAACAGACTTTCTACGTGTCTTTATTATTATTTTTAAAGAAGTGCGATTACATGCGATAAATCACATTTTCTCTTATTTTTGGAAAGAACTATAGAGCAAAAAAAAGTCACACTACGATGGGATTTCTGCATTAGTCATATAGTTAGTTAGCTAACTAGCTGGCTAGTTACATGCAACTAGCTATAAAGAACTGTAGGGCCTACTACTAACTTCGAGTTGTCTGAATCAGAGCACACTTCTCTCTCCTGCCTGGCTTGGGAGACTCCAAACTGATGGATTACATGTTGCCCCTGCTGGGCGACACACGCCATGTTTTCTGGTCCGAGAGCTTTTCTTCTTCCAGACCGCCAACAGTAGCTCCATCCCCGGTTTTACATGGGCTTTTGTGCTGGTGAATGTTTCCACCCCTCTCCTAGGCGCCAGTGTCCTGCTGTGATACCAGCCTGCTGGTTGGCATTAAGAATAGACGCATTGTCAACCCGGAAACGTCCAGCCCTCTACCGTTCTCGCCCGGCCGCTTCAGCGCCTCCAAGCTGCTGGGTGTGTTTCATATCTCCGACGACTTCTCGGAGAGGGAGAGGAGTACCTGGATCAGTGGATATGGCATGTATCAGTTCAGTAGCAACAAGTATCAGTGCATAACTGAGCAGAAGTGATCAATACCCAGTGCTGACCTGACCAGTACGTGATTGCGAACGGGAGAGCACATTTTTAGTTGTCATGCATCAGCGGTTTAATTCATATGAATTTGTATTTATAATATGTATGCACAAGATCGAATGAATATCAAGTTCGTTTCAGCACCATGGACAGTTAAACGACTTGATTCATGTATAGTATCACTATCAACATTCCACTATACAAAAGCTGTTCACTCATCTCATGACATTATATCAATGCGCAGAATTTGTAACGTACCGGATATCCTAATTATTTTATATGGTCTAAGAAAATAATCAATCTTTTCACATTATCAATGCGCAGAATTTGGAATGTTCCAGAAATCACAACAATTATTTATTTAATAAATGATTTAATGGTTTAACAGTTAAACCATTAAATCATTAAATAATTTAACAGTTAAATTATTAAACAATACCACCACTGCTGCTGTAGTTAATTCATTTAACTCGTAATCACGAAATTAAAATCCAGTTTTTGATAAAATCTGCAAGAAATTTACAATTCTTATTTTTCTCATCTTATATCGATCTATTATATCTTACATTTTACACCTATTTCTTATACAGACTTCATCTGGAGTATCCAAATGAGGTAAACACGTTGAGAATGTCTACTTTAGATTAATTCTGTCATTTTCTACGCAAACTTATTTAAAAGTGATTTAATTGCCATGTATGAGTAAAATGATTACAAAAACAACGATAACATTTTAAGTTAACTATCTACCTAAGAACTAACATTTTTACACATGAAAACAGTCAAGCTGGTGCAACTGCAAACGTCAAATAACCGCGGTGTAAAAGGTTGGGTTACACTGTATCGCTCGGGCTGCGCTACAGCGTGTTCTCAGGTGCACTCCCACTACTGGTCGGTAGGGGGCCCTGCTCTGTCTCTGACCTGGGCCAGCTCACCCCACCTTAGGCGACCTGGTGGCCCCCTGAGCTCCCTCAATAGCCTAGATGACTATGTGTTGCCAACTCCTCACTAAGGAAAGTGAGGTGTGTGTGAGAACTTGTATGTCCACAACATAGGTTTGGTCAGTTGGCCATCCACTAATCTGTCTACATTGTCTTCACTTCACTGTGAAGACAATAACACCTATAAAAACTGGGACAACACTGCTATGATATACTTAAACCCAAATTACATATTTAGAACTTATGACCAGAAACAGACTAGTGATGAATAAGTAGATAGTGGCTGATGAATTTACAGATGTAGGCAAGACACACACACACCTACTAAAGTGACCCGTGATTGTAGGAAGAAAGCAGAGAGAAATCAACAGAATATTCCAGAGTTTTGACCATTGATTACAGAAAAATATCCATCTTCTGTATTATTGGAGTCACTTACCCAGTCTGGACCGTCATCAGTGTCACTTAATATATGATGCACCTGTTTTACTAATGTACCACTGCATCTTGACAGTTTATTAATACATGACCATATATCTAGCATATAATACACTCTACTGAACTGAGATTGCCACAGGAACAGCAGCTACATTCACAGCTAAACTACCCTAACACTAAACTACCCTAACCTTAGACTAAACTACTCTAACCCAAACGTACCCTAACCCTAAACGAAACTACCCTAACCTTAAAATAAACTACTCTAACCCCAACATACCCTAACCCTAAATGACCCTAAACAAACTACACAAAACATAAACTACCCTAACCCTAAACTTCCCTATACAAACTACCCTAACCTTAAACGAAACTACGCTAACCTAACCCTAAACTACCCCAACCTTAAACTACCCTAACCCTAAACGACCTAACTTAACTCTAAAAATATTCTTAAACTTCTACCTCCATAAACTACTGTCTTCATAATCTAACATAAGTCCTCCATAAATTACTGTCTCCATACACTAGTCTTTAACTCTTTATAAACAAAACTACTGTCTTCATAATCTAATCTTTAAAGGTAACCTAATGTTTCCAAATGAATCATAAACTAAACTACCCTCCACATGAACTAACCGGCCATCCTCATAAGCTAACATAACATCTCCTCCACCTTCTCCACAAACTAACATACTCTCTCTGTAAACCAACCAGCCTTCTCTCTAAGCTAACCACATTTTCTTCCATTCTCTGGATGTTGACTCCAGTAGCTATGCTTCTGTTAAGGTATTTGTATTTAGACCTGTATTATATATTACAATTTGAAATTTTAATCTTTGGACAACATAATACGCCATCAAAAAATATTTTGCAGAAGATAAAATTTATTTTTGTTGTGATAGTTCTGCTATCAACAAATAATATATACAAAAATAGTGACAGGTCTCACTTGTATGAATATGGTTTTCATTTGACAAGGCAAATACAAAAATATATAAAAACTACACAGTCAACTTTTTGTAACATTTTAACACATGTGCATATTAGCTAGCACGAAAGATAAGCTGACATAATTTTGTCAAAACAAACCAACAAAGAAAGTAAACCAATATGGAGCATCCCTGAATTTTACACGTCAAACTATCAATCGATAAAACTGTCTGACATTCTCTTCCACAATAAATATGTTACACAGCGGAGCTTCAAGCTGCTCACAGATTCAGAACTTCACTGGGCCGTGTTGTTACTAAACGCAGCCTCGAATGGCCGTAGTCATCTCTCCAGCTTTGTCCCTTTAAAGCCACAAGAATAATTATGGATTTGTCACACCATGCTGCACTTATCAAGAAAATCAAAGAAATATATTGTAGCTTGCATTAACTTGTCCGCATATTAAGAACATTATTTTAAATAAAATGTATAGAAATAAGGACTGAAGAATTTCACACTCTAGACAGGTTTATAACGAATACAGCTGGTGCAGCACCATAAGTTTAAAGACCCATTTTTTCATATATTATACCAAAACTGTATCAACACAGGGAACAATATGTGCCTGTAATATGTGTAGAGTTTGGTCAATGGTCGATGGTTGGTGGAGGGTGCAGACAACAATTTGTATTTAGATAAAACTGCACAGCTGAACATCCATCTCACCATATTTCCAGGTTCGTAGGAATAAATCACTTTGAACCAGAAGCCCCTTTAGATGGATCATCTCAAAGGACTTTGTTCATGTTCAAAGCAACTGTGCAAACATTTGCTAGTGGTTTTACTCCACGAAGTTCAGTTTGCCGCGTCATGAAAAATGAATGTGAGAAGCACAGCGGTGCTGTAAAGTGTGTGTGGCTATTTCCCCCAGTACTCCATCCAAGCACCACGTTGGAGGAGCACCTTCACAAGCGTGTGAGAACAGGCAGACCAGGATCAGGTTCCCTGGGCTCTTCTCATCCTGCGTAAGAAGTTCAGCTTCTCCTCCAGCAGCTCCTGGATGCGCTTGTTGCGCGTTCGTTCGTGCGGGAAGATGCGTCCTCTCGTCTGGATGATGTTGCTCTCCGGGGATTCGCCGTCTGCCCCGTCCACGCTGGGCGGCACCTCGATGGCGTTGCTCTCCCGCTGTCTGCTGGGTGACCTTGAGGTGCTCGTTGTTGTGCGGCTATAACGGTTGTCGTGGATACTCTTGGTTGTCATGGAGACTGTCGTCGGGGATTCCGTTACAAGCGGTGCTGACGGTGTGGCCGGCACGATGAAAGCCGGTGTTGCAGCAGTGGGTGCTGTTTCCACAGCAACACTTTCTCTAGGTGTGGTTTCTTCGCTTGCGGACGACAGCGTTGGTCGGCCTGACATGGTGAGGGATCCGGGCAATATGGTTTGGGGCTCTGGTACGTCTTTCCTGTTAGACCCACCGATCACCGGGACGTTCTCATTCAGGGCCGTGGTGCTGGGTACCATGGAGAAACCGTTCACATCAGCGGCAGTGAAGCCATCGTGAGCGTCATTAGCACCTGTCTGTACGATGAAGGCACTTGTACCTCCAGAGTGGAGTGTGTGTGGCGTGGCAGAAGACGGGCTCAGGCCCGTGGGCATGCAGCTCCGTAAGGGCACGATGGCGCTGGGCGCTGGGGTGTGTCCGTGAGCAGAACCTGTAACCTCCGCGGTGGAACACGTCACCTTTGCAAAGAACGTGCTCCGCCCTGTGGTCGTGTCCAAAGACGTAATCGGTGCGGTGGTTTGTGGCTGTCTGGTGGAGGATGCTGTCTTGGTTTTCCTCTGGGTGATCTTGGGGCTGTTGGTGGAACCAGAGCGCCCCCTGCTGGTCACTCTGGGCTTGGCTATTGGCTGGCCTGTGGGTGTGGTGGCCCTGGTCACGTTGCCCGGCCCACAGGACCTGCAGCACATGCGCTGGAAGGCCGGGAGCCCACAGTGCTGCAGCAGAGCGTCCATAGAGCAGAACGCCGAGCGGTCTCTATGGCAACGCTGCCCTGCAACACAACACAGTATCATGCTCAGAGTGGTGAGAGTCGGCATGCCCTGAAATTAACACTTTGGTTAGACTATGCTAACTGGTAGGAAGGAGTCTTTGAATGTGTGTGTGTGTGTGTGTGTGTGTGTGTGTGTGTGTGTGTGTGTGTGTGTGTGTGTGTGTGTGTGTGTGTGTGTCCGTGTGTATGTGAGAAAGAGAGAGAGTTGTGTAGCAGAAGACCAGAATCAGAAGTTGCATGAAGACAGTAGCTGAAAACACTAAAGCAGATTTAGGTAGTTTGATTTCTGACCAAAATCACATGTTCATGTTTACAGTGTTATTGATCACTTTCATTCAAATGACACGTGACTGTTACTGGGCTCACACAGCGGGAGAACACAGAGGAAGCTCACTCGTCTTCTCATTTTAGAACACATTTTTATTCCTACTTTTGCAGTTGTTTATGACAGAAACTGAAACAATGAGATGCACTTCCCCTTAAATATATAGATATAGAGTTGTTTTCTTAAGAAAAATAAATCAACTGTATCGAAAGGTACAAGTTCACAGTAACTTTGGTAAAACACTTCATTACTTTGAGACCAGTCAATCCATTGGTAAATCAAACCAGGAGTCACAAAAATAAATAAATCGGTCATTGGTTAAATAAAATACAGGATTTCAATGATGATGTAAAAACTGGCATGGCACACGTACGTGTCATATATTAAACATTTACAAAACATTAATAAAGTTTCCCTGATAAATCAAAGTGCATATAGACGCAGTGCACGTTAAGTCCGTCTGAATGTATCCCCTAAACACTCTTCCCACATTTTCCAGCCAAGACACAGCAGACCAACCAAAGTCTCCCAGCCATCACTCTAAGTATATAATATTAGCTTTTTTTTCTGATAAGTAAGGAGTTAACAGTCATGAACGTTATTAATACAGTCAACACCAACAAGTATTTACAATACTGTACTGTGAGGCTCGGCTTCTCTCACACTTGCCCCACAGCATTTTTTAGCACGAAACTTCGAATAGCTCGCTACAGTCACAACAGAAATGTGTTTCACAATACGATGACAAGTCTGAAGTGGTAAAGAGACGCCTAGAGCCGGTCTGCGCCCTACCTCCCATACCTACTGGGTAGTTGGTGTTTGAGATGTGTAATGTTGGTCAGTTGCTTGGTTCCAGAATACATTTGTAAGAAGCTGCCTCTGGGTGCGATACGTCCCTATGAGTAAAGCCGTACTTTCGCAGATGAATGCTGATACATTCAGATCCAGTGTAAGGCATTGTTCTCACGCTCAGTGTAACACAAAAAAGTCTGGATGGAAATCAATATGCGTGAGGTAAGACCCTCACACACATGAACACATATATGAACGAACACACACACACACACATACACACACACACACACAAATACAATACATACATACAAATCCTCTCTGTCTCACATAAGGACACATCACTTTCAGTGTGTGAGTGGTGTGGAATGAGGCTGGAAAAGAAAGAGTGATCTTCCCAACAGAGAGTTGAGAAGAGGATAAAATAACAAAGTTTAAACCACTTCTCTCTGAAAAACGGAGAGGCAACTGGCTTAGCAAGTCCTGCATAATATAGATCTACCCCCTTCCCCAAACACTTTATATCTTTTATTAAATACGTATAGTTCTGTATTTATGTAAAATCAATAAAAAAATTACACATAACAGTCAAGAATTAAAGCGATCAATAGCAGTCAAAAGGTTAGGCAAATAAGCTACAGCTTATCATGGTAAAACAAATTATTATTTTATATTATTGGAATTCATATAGATTTATAGTTATGTATAAATACAAATATGTTTATATGTTTGTTTTAAAGTCTGCAAGCACAAATAAGCTGCATTTATTGTACTTCTTAACAGTCGGAGAGGATGGAGGATGAGGTGGTGTAGCAATCGATCGTGTGCAGCGACCCTGTTAATCATTTAGACGTTCCACCTCATGGTCACCATCTGTCACCAGCACCTAAGTGGTGGTTCAACAGTACTTCCCATGTTTACAGCTTAAATTATGTGATCTCTCTTTTTCAGTCTGAGAATGGAGTAGGATGTGAAATGAGCACTTAGCAAAGTTTTTTTTTACCTCATTGTGACAATCTCACATTCACAATAAAGCTTTAGTAATTTTTTAAAAACCTTTAGACACTTCTTTGTTTTTTTTTTTGTCCTCTCACACTTGTAGCTCAGGCAGCATTTCAAAATGGCGTCCCTGGAGCATGACCCATGGCTAAACAACAGCTCGGAATGGGCAACCAATCGCAAGGCTCCATCCGAATCAATTTCCGGCAACAACTCTCTACTCAAGCTGCCAATCCAATCAAGAAAGCCCCTTCCTCAGACAAACTCCTCTCTTGCATTTTTTGTTTGTTTTGTTTTGTTAACAATTTCTGACTGGCCAGCGTTCACAACACAGAGCTCCACAAAGGAGAGAGAGAGAGAGAGAGACAGAGCGAGAGACAGAGAGAGAGAGTGAGAAACAGAGAATTCTCCCCCTATCAGAGACGCCCCAGAAAGGAGGACCACCACCCATGAAAGAGAAGCGAGTAGGCCTGGGGGGTGATCAGCCACTCAGGGGAGTTTGCCCAGCAGAGCAAAGCAAAGACAGAGCGGCAGGCCCCAGCCCAGAGCAGCAATAGAGCGGAGAGGCCTGGCTGGGCTTGACAGAGAAGCTTTACTTGAGATCCTCTGCACGGGAGGTACTTGGGGTCATGACGCGACAGCCACTGGATCAGGAAGTTACCGTGCTTGTTGAAGTCCGACGTGCCCTCTGAGGTACGCAGTACAGAAGGAGAGTGAGAGACAGAGAGACAGAGAGAGAGAGAGAGAGACAGAGTGAGAATTCAAGTGGGAAAGAAGTCAAAAGAGAAGAAGAGCAGAACACAGATGGAGACAGAAATAACGAAAATGAGACATGAAAAGTATAATAAAGACGGATTGAGAAAATGAGACATTAGAAGCAGAAAAAAGATTGAAGAAAATTAGACATTAAAAGTAGAAGAAAGAGAGAGATTGAGAAATGAGACATTAGAAGTAGAGGTAAGAGAGGGATTGAGAGAATGAGAGAAACAACTGATCAGTGAAATATACAGAGCAAATACAAGTGCTTCATGCTGAATCAGTGCTTAACGCTCCCCTGCTGTGATTCAGCTCTTCCTCACACCAGGGCTCTCGGGTGACAGACAGAGAGATGGAGAGAGAGAGAGAGAGAGAGAGAGAGGAGAGAGAGAGAGAGAGGAGAGAGAGAGAGAGAGAGAGAGAGAGAGAGAGAGAGAGAGAGAGAGAGAGAGGAGAGAGAGAGAGAGAGGAGAGAGAGGAGAGAGAGAGAGAGAGAGAGAGAGAGAGAGAGAGAATGAGAGAGAGAGACGAGAGAGAGAGAGATGCTGAGCGAGTAGATGAGGAGAAGAGAGAGAGAGAGAGAGAGAGAGAGTCATGAACTCACTGGGACAGCGCTCCATTCTGCAGGGCCGCAGGGCGGCTGGTTTGGAGTCCAGGCAGAGACCAATGGTGTTGGTCCCGGGTATGACACAGCACCTGTCTGTCCTGTGTCCCATTACCGCAAGTCACCGAGCACTGCGTGCACAAAGGTGGACACACAAAAACAAGCAGACACAAACAGAAAGTTGTGAGTAAGGAAGACCAAAAATTGTAACTGCACCGAACATGTAAGAGTATTAACAAAATGACATTGACTTAAGTCTGAACTATATGCCAATTTAGCGTGATTCCCTGTTTAAAGCTGCCCTGGGGAAATTGCGATGGTGTCTGCACTGTACATTTTGAAACTATTCAATCCATACTAAGCACTTAAAAAAAAAAACCATCCTCCACTGCTATCAAAATCACTTTGGAAACAGCCTGCCCTGTGTGTGTGTCCATGGTGCACGTGTGTGTGTGTGTGTGTGTGTGTGGTGTGTGTGTGTGTGGTGTGTGTGTGTGTTGGCTCCACCTGGGACCAGGGTCCGAGCCTCCACTCGGCAGGGCACAGCTGGCGGTTACACTCTCTCCGAGACTCCGGACGCTCGTCGCTGCAGTGACGGCTGCGGATGGATTTGAACTGACTGTCACCCAGCGGCTGCACACAGCGCACGGAGCGCGTTTGGGTACCAGACCTGCCACAGGACTTACTGCACTCACCCCACTCTCCAGCCACCCACCTACACACACACACACCACACACACACACACCACACACACACACACACACACACACACACACACACACACACACACACACACACACACAGGAGAGGTTTGCTGTGAAACATTTCTCAGAAAATTCAGTGAACACTAACACACACACACACACACACACACACACACACACACACACACACACACCACACACACACTTACATGGGCTGGGCACACTCGCGCAGGTAGCACTCTGTGGACATGGTTGTCAGGTTT
>NW_027507284.1:0-20000 GCF_052324685.1 Brachyhypopomus gauderio | reverse complement strand
ATGGACGCACTAGAATTGCTTAGTCTGGCTCCAACGAATTTAGTCAATTTATGATACATGTGTAAAGCCGTAATATTCTCCCAGCTCCATAAACTCCAAGCTGAGCTCCATAAACTCCCTGCCCAGCTCCATAAACTCCCTGCTTAGCCTAGTCCAGTCTGACTGATCCCAGCCATGGCCGTAAGAGCTGGGCGGACCGGTGAGGAGCTGGTAGCCCGTGACAGATCGCACGGGCTGGATGTGTGGCCCAGCTGACGAAGCCATGTGCACACAGGAAGCAGATGCTGGAAGAACAGACAGATCAGAGCACGGAGCTCTGAGGTCATGATTTCACTCCTACGCATCATCTCATAATTCAGAACAGCTGTAAGGGGGCATGAACATTCAGCAAGGGGGAAAGAGTTGGGAAATCACTCATATTAGATCCAAATAAGGACCGTAAGAGCAGGGAGAGGGATAAGGTTGTATTGGAATGTGGAAACAGGAGTGTCTGGTGTACAACATTGTCTGCGCCTTTGTTTCTGTGCAGCACGCTTTTGAGTTATATTTGTAACTACCTGTAGTCAGTAGTGTCTGGAGTCAGTAGCATCTGCAGTCAGTAGCGTCTGCAGTAACTGTACCCTGGAGGCTGCTGTGTGAAGTAGCTACGTCGTCAGTAGTGTCTGATGTCTGACAGTGTATCTGCATGTCTCCTGTGCTCTAGGATCTGTGGGGTCTGTGTGCTGCACCTTCAGGGCTGTGCGGTCTGATTGTGTGCGTGTCTGATTCCTGCGCTATACGGTACAGGAAGCGAGATCGGACCCATCCGCTGAGCGGTACTCACGGTCCGGGTGCTCATAAGGCAGCCAGTGGTGTCGGGAGTTGTGGTAATCAAACTTGCTGTCCATTACGCTGCACTGCTCGGCCCTGCCGTCATGATACGGGTCCTCGCAGTCGTGGGAGTTGCACACCTGGAACTGGTAGTTGGATCCGGAGCAAGAGCGTCCGCCATTAGCAGGCCTGTAAAAACCCAAAAAAAAAGGGGGCGGAGCAACACAGATGGAGAAAGGTGAGCCGCTACGTGGGACTCAAAGCCCAAGAGGAGGTAGACTGGCGCTCTGACCAGCAGATGAAAGAGCCGGCTCCCTGGTGATGGTCTCATCACAGCAACCTCCTCTTTTGGACCCTATACAACCATCACATTTCTTAGATTTGTTAGAATCTGACATCTTTCCTATAGGTCGGTTTTGTGCTCGATCTGCCAGTGAGTGCCGTGTGTGCGACTCTGTGTGATGGCTGTATTGTGTCCAAAAGTGTTGGTGCATTACTAAAACCTTTTGCACAGCTCTTATTATGCAAGAATATTAATTAAACACAGAAAACAGCATTTGGTATTTTACAAATGCTCGTATGAAATATACTTGAATATCCTTTCTGTGTATAATTTGTTCAGTTTTGACTGAAATGACTATACTTTTATGCTTCTAATTGTTTACCTGTTGTCTTCTCTTAACCACCCACATTTTATGGTTATTAATAGGATATTTTATGTGTTATTGTAGCTGTGATGAAACTATGAACAAAATATTTTCAGTCTGTTTGTATCAATGCCACAGGAGCAGACTGATGTCATATTAGTACAGACTGTTCTCAGTTCTGACCAACTTCTCTCCTGCTGTTAAATTCTTCAGGTCTTCTGAAGTCACTCTGAAGTTTGAGCTATTTGTGGCTTTAAATCCACAGATTTTTATCAGAATTCTTTCATATAAGTTCTTGCATTACTATGATTGTGTGATATTAAACCTTGACTGGTTTTATTTGGTAAAATATACATTAAAAGCTTTTATTTTGTTGGCAAGAACCAAATATCCACAACACAAGAAGTTTTCCTGACATTTGGTCCCCACAATAAGATAAATACATCAACACTTACACTCACCATATAAACACCCAAACACCCACAAACTCACACATGCACACACACACACACACACACCACACTTGCACACCCACACCCACACACACACACACACACACTACACACACACACACACATACACACCGTGGGTTGTCACAAGCGCGGGTGCGAAACTGCAGACCTCGTCCACACGGGCGACTGCAGGCGCCAAACTCACTCCACATGCCCCAGTTCCCGTCCTGCTTGATGATGTCAGGGGTCAGCCACACACAGTGGCCTTTGAAGCAGTGCTGAGAGACAGAGAGACAGATCAGCAGCAGGTGAAGCAAGACCAACCAATGGCTTTTCCCCTAACCACACTTCACAGAGTCACAGTTCAGGCCTGGGTAGGTTACACAGGTACATGTGAAGAACAGAAAACGCCAGGAGAGAAACATGACAGTGAGAGTAACATTGTGTGTTGAGGTGTTAAGGTGAATAACTGCGTTCAGTGACAGGTGCACTCGAAGATCCTATGAACAATAACTAGGGCTGGCCGGCGCCCCCTAGCGCCATTACCTTGCCGTCCCCGCATATTGTGCCGTCGATCGGGGGTCCTTTCTTGGTCTTGCAGAAGAAGGGGTTGTCTGGGTGTGCACACCACAGTTGCCTGCATGGGTCGAAAGTGCGGTACTGGAGGAGAGGAGGAAGCAGAGGACAGCTTACCCACACACACTCCTCACCAACCACCTCACGCCTCAACGCCACCAAAACAGCCACGCCTCGAGAGTCCGGGGTCAGCTAAGGCTGCCGAAGCAGCCAAGGCACGGGACAGACGTCTGTACAGAGACTGAGTAACAAACAGCTATCAAGGCAGTAACGCTTTGATTTAAGCACTCTGTTACTATACCATAAAAATACTGCATGAGACAGGGAGCCTTACAGATTGCCGAGATATCTGTGGTGATGTCAAATTAAAATTCAGCATTTTAAGGTGTATTAAAGGCTGTTGGTGCATTAGAAAAACTATAAGAGCACGTAATACATAATCTGCTGCCATACAGCAGAAGTATTCAGCCGAGGGACTTCACTCTAATCCTGAATGGGCTACAATTCTGCTTCCTGCTAGTTACACTTCTTCAACTGGGAAAGGATCCTAGTAATGGAAATGAGAAAATCCATTAGGCCTTCAGTTCAATAGCTTTATAATAAGGTATTATAACAGTGCACTTAAAGGAAAGAGTTACTGTCTGAGTTAACAATATGGAAATATGGAAGACATTTGTATTCCCAGCAGATTATATACAGGAGGCCATTTCATGCAAACCAAAACAAAACAATGAGGAATCAAAACAACATTTTCAATCATGGCAGTTCTGACACAGCTTTTGACCAACACCACAGTCAGCTTACGAAATGTTGGTTAGCAATGACACATGGCCACCATTTAGGTCCAAGGACAAGAGAAGGTGAAAAAGAAAGAAATGAAAACAAACGAAGACTTTTCCCCTGGAATGCTCTACTTGTTTTGCCCCCTTCCCACCACCAGGGGGAGGAAGTGAAAACCTCAATTGATGTTGAGTCTCACCTTTGTGGACAGTCAAGCAAACTATTAAGTTATCCGGCAGGACTCTGTAGCCAAAGAACTTTAATAGACTTTTAATCCAATATAACTAAAGTTTCAATTTTGTTCACCTTTACACCAAATGCTTTCTTCTGGATAATTAATCAATTAGGTGATGATGCTGTGGTAGAGGGGTTTTTATTACCATCACATTGAATTAGCGTTGCATACATATACTGTAACTATATGGTCATCACAAATTTTGAACTTGCTGGGGAGAAGAAGGTGTGGGGATGCCCAGAATGTCGAGTCTGCAGAAATGCAGCCCGACTTCAAACATGAGCAACAAGATGGGGACGTTTGGGGCTGTTCACACCCCGTGCAGCAAACTAGATTGTGATGCAACAATGGGTTCTGAATAAACAAATAAACAAATAAGCCAACATGTGATGAAATGTTCGCTGCAAGTGATAAAGGAGGAAGTGGGCGTGTGGCTCTGCGCTGGGTCGCCTTACCTGGGCTCCTGAAGGCCCCACCTTTTGCAGCTAAAGGAACGGTTGGACAAGAGAGTGAAGCACAGTCCGCACAGAAGTGCTCAGCTGGAACGTCATACTCTCAGAGTCTGAGATCAGCTAGAAAGCCTAGAATTAACTCACACTGCTGTTGGGAACTGTTCTGAAACTGATCAATCTGCTTCTTGTTAGTCGGATTGTCCCCATAGATGAAATTAAAAGTAATCGAACGCTTTGCTTCCCAAATGGTGGGTTAGATATAAACTCTCAGTGGCTTTGGTAGGGGTAAAGCTGTTGGAACAACAACGTGGTTGTTTGTTCAGGTAGACAGTGCTCACTAGTCACTAATTTCAGGATCCATTTTGAACCAGCAGCAGCTGAGAAACTCAGAAGTCCTTAGCTAACGCCACGGACATCCTGAGGGTCTTAAATGCACAGTATTTGCGATCTCACTTCTCTTATCACTACTGCTCACAGGCCAGAACAGCTGGAAACCAGTGCACACACAGATAATGCAATTGCAGTGACAGTATGTGTGACATCACATCACAGTTGGGTCATTCGTTGTCATCCTACGAGGCGGCAGATGACTGACCTCAGAGTGATGCTATCATGAGCTGATGGGGTTATACATGTTTGTAGCTCCACAATGCGTGGATGTAGGCGGGGTGGGGGACCGGGGGCGTCCGGCTGACGGGTGACTCACCGCCGTGCACATCATGTATCCGGCACCAAAGTCGAAGCGGCACTGCTCGTTCATGGAGTAGTGGAGGCCGGGCAGCTGGGGAAGCTCCTCCCACGTGTGCTCGAACGGGTCGTCACGCAGGCAGTCATAGGAGCTGCAGAGGAGGAGGTGGGGTCAGACAGGGTCAGACGGGGTCAGATGGCATCAGCCTTCGCTCTACTGGGGAGGGGGGAGGGGTTGAAGGGCTGTGATCACCGTGGCCGGGGATTTTCTACCTTGTATGTTCAGCTGTGTGCATTTCGCACTCATCATAAGCAGAGAGGACCTCTTGACTTCAGTGGCACCAGTGAAATATCTGTGTGAGTGTGTGAGAGAGGGGAGTGTATGGGTGTATGTGGGTGTGTGTGTGTGTGTGTCTGGGGCGGGAGTGGGGGTGTATGGGTGTGCATGTGTGTGTGTGGGGAACGGGTTTTTGTGTGTGTGTGTGTGTGTGTGTGTGTGTGTGTGTGTGTGTGTGTGTGTGTGTGTGTGTGTGTGTTGTATGTTCCTCACTGCAAATAGCGGCCAAGCTCATGCTGGCTGCAGCGAGACCAGTGGAATCGGTGGAAAGCAGCCTGGACCAGTGGAGCCATAATGCTGCCCATCTGTACCTCATCACCACAGCGGTTGCCCTGTCCATCATGCTCCATGCCCAAGCTGCAACACACACACACACACACACACACACACACACACACACACACACACACACACACACACACACACACACATCAACAGAGGCACACATACACAAATACACACATACTCACAAACATACGCGTGCGCATATGAGCAAACACCCCCCCCCCCCCCCCCCCCCCACACACACACACACACACACACACACACGTCTGTACTCACACGTGGCCAGTCTCGTGGGCCACAACGAAGGCGGAGGAGAAGCCATCCTCGTGGTTCAGAGTGCAGCTCCTCACTGGGTGACACATGCCTGTCACTGGAGCGTATCCTAGCAATACACACAGTCTTCATAAATACACACACACACACACGTGAACCTCTGAGACACAAGAACTACATGTGTATGATATAGACGAAATAAGCACACATTACCACAGTCAGTAACTCACACACATGCACGCACTCAATGGTTAAGACCTCCCAGAACACATGGACTTGTGTGAGCACTAGAGCCACAAACACCATTTTGTTTGTCATGTTTTTTCTTTTGTTTGTTTTACTTTTTTGTATGTTATATATTTTGCATATTGAGTTTATTCTGATTGGAATAAAGTCTGTGAGTGTATGGGTGTTTGTGTGTGTGTGTGTGTGTGTGTGTGTGTGTGTGTGTGTGTGTAGAGGTGTCAATTCCAGGTTCAGAAAGTAAAAGTCCTCACCAGGATTTTGCTCAGGCTTTCTGGATTGTGTTGATTCCACTAATTTTACCTGGATTGCATTAGATAAATACAATTAGAAAATCTAGCAAGCTTGAGCAAAATCCTGGTGAGGACTTTTACTTTCTGAACCTGGAATTGACACCTTTATGTGTGTGTGTGTGTGTGTGTGTGCGTGCGTGCGTCCGTGCGTGCGCGCGCGTGCGTGCGTGTGCGTGTGCGTGTGTGTGCGTGTGTGTGTGTGTCTGCTGTACCCTGCATCCCCGTGGGCCCAAACTCCTGGCGCGTAAGGAAGATGGCGTGGTCGTGGTACTCTTTGTCGGTGGTGTCCTTCCTCTGCTGCTCGAAGGCCCAGCGGCACACGTTCTCCAGGCTCATGGACGGGTTTCCCAGTTCGATCAGACTCATGGACTGCAATCACACAAGCGAGAACTCCGAAGCAGCTCACCACGTGAGCCGGACATGACCGGGGACTCTGCGTGGGGCCACAGCAAACACGCTCCCCGATTCCAGCAGACTCAAAGAATACAAAACACACCGGCAGGCCACGTGCTTCAAGACAGCATGGAGAAAGGGTTTGTATTTGGACTGAGCGAATGAACTGTCAAAGTTGTGCTCACCCTTCTGCACTGACCTTGTGTTCGCAAGGTCAATAAAGGCTTTTTTCCACTGCAATCCTGAGCATTGCTATTATGGTCGGAGCCAATTACATGAATTTGCAAATGCAAGTCGGAGACTTGTTTATATAAGCCTGCCACAAAATTTGGAAGATTCACAGATTCCTCATGTTTGCCAATCAGTTATATAAACAGCACACATAAACAAGGAATTAGGCACACAACTGGAGGGCTATAAAACAGCTGTCCAGATCATCGGAGGGGAATATCTGTCTCAGCAAGTACAGCCCAATCAAAAATTTTTAAATGTACTTTCCCTTTGCCCACGGTGAGTAAGTCAGACTTGAATAAAATCAACAGCTTCATCAACGTATATGGTGTTAAAACACTGTAAAATTCACCATAATCTAACTTCTTCTAACTCAAGAACAGAGATGTTAAAGCCTCAGACCCACTGAGTTATGAGACCTTTTGGAAAACAGATCTGGCAGTTAGCCTATGACCGCCACTAATGCTACGCGTGAAAGCAGCGCTTTGGTAAACACGCTGTGGAGGACGGGCTGGAGCCGTCGATCCGTCCTGCAGGGAGTGTTGAACGTCTGAGCATTAAACATCGTGCAGGAATTTTCTCTATGACGTGGCCATGTGAGCACCAGAAACTGGAGATCCTTTCCAGATGTGTGTCCTGAGACCGCCTCTCCCCCTTTCAGCTTTTTGTCAAGTTCATGAACTTGGAGAGCTGCAGTAAAAATACATGTAGTGATCTTTCTTGGCCAGTAGAGGGAGACCTTACTGTGGCAGTGATTGGTAGTAAGGGGGCTAGAAGTAGAATTGGTGAAACCAGCCCTGATAAAGCTGTCACTCTTAACATCTTCTTAGTGTTAATCACACTGTCATCACTTGCTAAAGGAGCACAACACTTAAAAAATTTCAACACGAACTTGAAATGTTACTGCCTCAAGACACAGTGCTTTAATATTTATAATGAGATTTTTAACATGGAGAATGTTCGAGATCATATTGTCCTCTAAGATTTTAACTGTATAATTATAGTTTATAGTTCTTTTTTTGCATTTTGTGTTATTAAATAAAACTCGCGTGCCTCTGTGCCACCGTCTGTAACTCCACCCCTCTGTAACTCCACCCCTCTGTATCTCCCCAACATCCAGTCTGTCCAATACACACGCAATCTCTGCCTTTGAGGGCGTGTCAGATCAGGGACACTTTCCCTCCTGCTCTCTCTCTCTCTCTCTCTGTCTATCTGTCTCTCCCTCTCTCCCCCTCTCTCTGCTGAACAGCAGATGGGCAGGAGAAGCCGTGATGTTGAAACCTTGTTTGAGGTGCACGGGGTCACACAGTTGATCAGTGTGTGCTGCTGCCGCCGGCAACGGTTGCCAGAGTAATTGGGGATGATGGACAACCTGCTGGCAAGGCGGGCAGAGCTGCATGCTGATTGGGGCTGAGGAGATGAGGGGAGGGGAGGGGGTGTGGACAGCAGAGAGAGACAGAGAAGGGAGGTGGAGGAGAAATGAGAGAGAAGGGTGGGTATAGGGGAGAGACAAAGTGTGAGACAGACAGAAATGGTGGAATTATGGACAGAGGAAGACAGGTGAGAGTGACTGGGAGTGCCTTTAGAATAAAGCCATAAATAGAATGAGATGAAGGAAAGAGAAAGCGTGACAAGGTGTGTAGGATCGGGCGAGGTGGAGGCGAGGTGGAGGTGAGGTGTGTGTGTGTGTGTGTGTGGGGGGGGGGGGGGGGGGGGGGGGGGGGGGGGGGGGGGGGGGGGGGTGCGTGCTCAGAGCTCCACAGCAGGAGAGACTGGGCTGGGCTACATTTGGCTGGTCGGTAACTGTGGGACAGTTTGTGTTATTCTGCTTAATCCTGACATGTGAAGGATGGAGGGATGTGAGAGAAGACCCCCCCCCCCCCCCTCACCACACACACACATACACACACACACCCCACAACCACCATGGGACAGCTCCATTGGCCCGAAGTAGCTGAGGACCTGTGATTTTGCCGTGGGGGAGGCTTACACCGAAATCACCATCATCTGAACTGGATCATCACTGTCAGCTCTCATTGGCAGGCCAGTGGGACACACAGCCACTGCAGTGTGTTTGACATGATAGGAAGAGGTCAGAAAGGTCAACAGAAAGCTGCACTGGATGTAAAGTGCACATCAAATCTGGAAATAAATTTGGCAAGCATGGATATGATGATTGGAAAAGTATACCAATTATTATAACATGCTATTATGTATAAAACGATCTGGTCACATATATCTGTTGTCATGGCTTTATGTTATGACAAATTCATGAATACTCCTGGAATATTGACAGTGAAGTAATGAATAATCTCTCAGGCATTACAGGTATGTTAGAATATTGGTGGCATATTATTGAAATATATGATCTGAATATCAGATGATTATCAGAGGGTTACTACAAATCTGGAATATTGGACTTTTGCTCGACAGCATGGTGAGTAGAAGTCTGGTCACAATATATGTGAAGGCCTGCTGGTAGATGATTAGTGTAGTATGGCTTGTTTATAGTTGTATAGTCTATAGTTGAAGTTATTGACATGTTGCTGTGTATTTCTGCAGTGTAGTGGAATTTGGTGTAGAATTGATACAATGTCATTCTTAAAGTTCAAAGCATTGCTGCACACGTCAGGTTATGTGAAAGCCGTTTGAGAACAGACCAGATTTCCACGAGAACAGACCAGATCTCCCCGAGAACAGACCAGGTCTCCCCGAGAACAGACCAGGTCTCCCTGAGACCAGCCATGCAGCACTCACTCTAATTTAAAGCACAGCTGGCCCACTGCAAATTAGAGGGAGAATGTGATGGATTACATGAAAAATGAAGATGTCAGAAAATATAACAAATAGGAAATGGTGATGTGTAACTACAGAAATCCATTTCTCCAGTTTAACCTTCTAGTGGACTAGTTAGGGCCACTGAACATGAGGTTCCTCCAGAGCGCATACTCAACTACATCATTTTAGCTGTGATTGTTTCTGTAGACCTTGGTCTGGCTAACACGTGTGTGGGTCTGGTGTGTGGCCAGCGTGTCTGCCATGTGTTGAGGTTAGCACTCTAGTATGTTTGGCCAGTGTGTGTGCCATGTGTTTAAGTTAGTCTTGGAAGATGTGTGGCCAATACGTGTACTGTGTGTTCAGGTAAGTGCTCTGGTGTGTGTGGTCAGCGCTGGTGCCGTGTGTTCAGGTAAGTGCTTGCCTAAGGTTAAGGTCATGGTGAAGGTCAGACAGGACCTTGAATCCCATTGTGGTGGAAATGGGGTCAATACCCATGTCACACGATCCCAACACGGCCTTTCATCTCATCTCCTCTTACTGCAAGCAGGAAGGGAGAGAGATTTTACAGCTCTGTATTTATGAATGAGGGAACACCATCATTGATTGGTTATCTGGCATCTACTCCCCACAATACTTTGCCGTGTCCCGCTGGGGGAGAGGGTGTGGTGAGGGTGAGAGTAGGTGGTGGGGGTGGACGTGGGGTGGACTTCTGGAAGTCAGTTGAATAACATCAGCGTTCCATGTGCTTCGGTGCTGAACTGTGAAGGTGTGCGACTTTGGAAAGACTCCCCTGGGAACGCAATGCTTTTAGTTTCTGTTTGCTCAGTCCACCAGAATAACAGGTCCCTGGCCTTGGTGAGCATCCAGTGGAAGGACTGTGTACGAGCGAGAGAGAGAGAGAGAGCGACAGGCAGAGAGGAAGCTCCTCTATATATTCACTGCTGACGCAACCCGTCGAACTGTCACAAAATTACGTCTAGCAGCAGCAAAGGCCATGGCGATCATCCGACGTGCACCTGAGTAAGATTAAGGCAGTTAGCTGAGTCAGCATGAGCAAGCCATCTTTCCGTTACACGTAGCAGAATCAAGGTGCCAGGAGGGACAGACTCCGCCCCCTGCAGTGCCCCTCCCCCTGCAGTGCCCCTCCCCCTGCACCTCGCCGTGCGAGCCAGTGCAGGCGTTTAGGGCCTGGAGCAGCTGCGTCACACGTGAGCTGGTGAAGAATCACACGTGCACACGCTGATGATTTACCTTTTTAGCATCCACCAGGACGATCCGGACCAGCACCACATTGATTCGTGCCCCAAGCGAATGGTCATGGTAGATCTCATTCACCTGCCAGGAAGAAAGACCGTATCACATCCAGGTTTCATGCCATGCAGCCAGAGCACTTACCCGGGTAAGGTAACTGAATTATTGTTTTTATTAATGTGACATAATTGATTTAATCTAAGAGGAGGATACTTAAAGTAAACATTTAGCTTGAAAACGAACAAACTAAATCTACCAAAATCCTACACTTGCACATCTTCGTCCTAAACAGAAATATTTCTCAAAATAGCATTTTGAAAGTATGATTTATAAATAAATATGGAACTTTTGGAGGGTACGAAATTTTGTCAGACATTAAAAGTCAGATCACCACAAAATATGAATAGTGTAATGTACAATTCTACATACAGGCATGCAGAACATCCAGACCCAATCATTTAGTCAAATTACTCTGAATAGTAAGATACTTTCCACTCATAATTAGCAGTTCTGACCAAGTGAATCTCTAAACAACAGTAGCTATCAAAGTGCAGAGCAAGAAGAGCAGAGTTTATACAGCTCACTCAGACATTATGCTACAACACAGGCTACTAGGTTTGCATGTCACAGCCAAATAGCTGTAGAATAACAACCACAAAACGATGCACACAAACTACCCACAAAAGCTTTTCAGTAATCATACCTGGAGTAAAGCACACACACACACACACACACACACACACACACACACACACACACACACACACACACACACACACACACACACACAATGAAGCTTAAAAAACAAAAAGTTTAGCAAAAAGTGCATGTTTCATTTCCTTATGTTTAACTTCTCACCCTAGCCCCGCCCCTCTATACTTATTCAGTTTGTTAACAGGAGGCCACCGTACACTGTGGGAAACATGGTTTTCAGACAGAGGGAGACATGGAAGCAGACAAATGGGTACAGAAGTTCAGACATGGTGTCCTCTGTCTCTCCGGAAGCCTGCTAATGAGACACTGGGATATATACACAACCAACAATAATGAGATTTCTGATGGACAGAGTGCAGAGAGAGAGAGAGAGAGAGAGAGAGAGAGAGAGAGAGAGACAGGGACAGAGAGAGAGGGATGGCACAGCATCCCTGTGGAAGAAATCAATCGGTGTATCACCTCCCTTGCTCATTTGATGTCTAAGATATGCAGCGGTTGCTTAGCAACCTTCAAACTTCAGAGCAGGGTGGGGCTGTGCGTGATGTTCCAGCACTGTCTGAGCACATTTGTCTGAATCTCCCAAGCCTTCTCTGCTCCAACTACCTGCCTGATACGAGTGCACACAAGCGCTCGTGAGACTGCCACCCTCCGCCACTCTGCGTCTCACCACCGGGGGCAGCGGTGAGCAGTGGCCTTTGGCACACGACCCGATTTCAAACAGCATAATTAACGCCCCCCTCGCATCTTCCGTCAGTCACTTCCTGGGCCAGATGACACATAAACATGTGAAACACTTGTTTCCAAAGCTGAAAAAACCAGCAGGACAGTCCACTCTCTTTATCAGCACGGCACATACGTACGCTTGACTCCAAGCCCAGGTGTGGAGCTCACAGCAGACAAGCTCTGCCCTCTGTGTCTGAGCATGAACCTCCTCAGACGTTTCTGGCAGGAGTAATTTTCACTGTCTGCCTGTTCGGGGGGATTTATTCCGACTTTCCTCGTTAGGTGAAAGGAAGCACCCACAGTGAGCCAGCACAGCCTGTCCAGACCCAGGTCTCTATCTGAACCCAAATCCTCTAAGTGAAGCGGTTGTAAACAGGATGTGTGTCACAACCTCTGGTCCATGGGCGAGGGACCGGTTCAAGTGCTTGTGGTGATGGAACCGAACAGAGAGAGGCAGACCAGGGCCTCCTGGGTCAGAGCTGACTGCACCTCCTGCTCCTTTACGCAGGGAGAGGAGGTGAGAGGAGGCGAGAAGAGGTGAGAGGAGGTGAGAGGAGGTGAGAAGAGGTGAGAAGAGGTGAGAGCAGGTAAGAGGAGGTGAGAGCAGGTGAGAAGAGGTGAGAGGAGGTGAGAAGAGGTGAGAGCAGGTGAGAGGAGGTGAGAGCAGGTGAGAGGAGGTGAAAAGAGGTGAGAGCAGGTGAGAGGAGGTGAGAGGAGGTGAGAGGAGGCGAGAAGAGGTGAGAGGAGGTGAGAAGAGGTGAGAGCAGGTGAGAGGAGGTGAGAGCAGGTGAGAGGAGGTGAGAGCAGGTGAGAAGAGGTGAGAGGAGATGAGAAGAGGTGAGAGCAGGTAAGAGGAGGTGAGAAGAGGTGAGAGCAGGTGAGAGGAGGTGAAAAGAGGTGAGAGCAGGTGAAAGGAGGTGAGAGGAGGTGAGAGGAGGTGAGAGCAGGTGAGAAGAGGTGAGAGGAGATGAGAAGAGGTGAGAGCAGGTAAGAGGAGGTGAAAAGAGGTGAGAGCAGGTGAAAGGAGGTGAGAAGAGGTGAGAGGAGGTGAGAAGAGGTGAGAGCAGGTGAGAAGAGGTGAGAGCAGGTGAGAGGAGGTGAAAAGAGGTGAGAGCAGGTGAAAGGAGGTGAGAGGAGGTGAGAAGAGGTGAGAGCAGGTGAGAGGAGGTGAGAAGAGGTGAGAGCAGGTGAGAGGAGGTGAGAGGAGATGAGAAGGGGTGGGAGGAGGTGAGAGGAGGTGGCGTTGATGTTGTTGCAGGAGTCAAAACACACAATGACACAATGAACAGAGTGGATGTCCAAAGCTAGAGTGGACGTTCAGATGTCTTCCGTTTCAGGAGACAGATAATGCTAACGTTTCCACTGTCAATGAAGTGACGTCTATATGCTATGCGGTAACAAAGCAACAGCAGAAAATGCCTGTAGGTGCAGTGTGTGGATCTCAGTCATCTAAAACCTACACAATGATTCAAAGTAGCTTTGATGATCAAATTGACCCTACACATGGTTACATGTGATTGAGTGTGACATTGCCTGAAGTTAATGTTCATGATCAGTAAGTAGGAGGGGCTTCTCCCCTGCTCTGTGCTATATGAATCACAGTGATTGGAGGGCGACCTCTGTCCCAACCTGCTCATTCTCCAGTAGACACCTAGTCAAACCTTTCTGCTACTTCAAATAGTCCTGCTTTGTCTTTTACCACACACACTCATTTCTGTGCATTAACGAGACCTATAATTAAAAATTACATAAAGCATTTACATAAAATATTGCAAATATTTCTCACCACTGTGAAAGGAAGTGATCGTAAGATTTATTTTCCCTCTGCCTTCTATGCAGGGATCTAGCCCCAGCCCATCTCTTTTTCTCTCTCGCTGTGTGTATGTGTGTGTGTGTGTGTGTGTGTGTGTGTGTGTGTGTGTGTGTTAATGACTGTGAAAGTGCAGTTCTCATTAGTGCTGCCCTGCTTGCTGGCCTTGTTCAGGAGCTCTGAGTTTCATCAGCTGCTCAACAGCCTACAGGTAACTAATGGAGACCTAGAGGTTGGCAAGTCGGAAAGTCATTAATATCTCATTAATATCTCATTAATATCTCATTAATAATGCAGTAGGGGCAGGTTGGGGGCACGGGGTGAGGATGAGGGGGGAGGCTGAGAAATGTGGTTGAAAAAGACAAAAGAATGAAGGGTGTTGGGGCACGACCTTTGGACTGAGACTACGGCAACTCCCATCCAATGACTCATGAACCAGTATCCAATGATATTTGCGCACTTCTCTTATGTCGCCTGTTTATAATGCCTCGTCTCTGTCCACTTTTGAAGACACAGTAGTGTTGAAATGTTTGCCTGCACACCAGCTGAAGATGTGTTGGTCTGCTCCAGACCTCTCTCGTTCTTCTAGACTTCCACCTTTCACCAGAAAAGAACACGAGTCACCTAATGGGTTGTTGGAACACACACAGAATTTCATTTTTGCCCACAAGATGACGCAGGACAAAGAGAGCTGTGTCAGATTTATCATCTAACTGTCCATTTAAAGTTAGCAGGTTTTGCCTGTGTGGTGTTGATATTATATGACACAGGGTTTCCATTAAAATGGCAATTGTGCAAAGCCCACAAACATGTTTGCTTACAAAGGGTGTGTCACTAAAGAGGAAACACACTAGACCAGCTCCTTCCCAACACTCTTGACCTCTCCGTCTCCGTCCCTCCAATCTTTCATCCCTGTATCCTTATGTCTCTCCACCTCTCTGTCCATGTCTGTCCATCTCTCTGTCCCTCTGTCCCTCCTCCCCTCCATGCAGTGGATCTGCTGCAGCTGTCCAACATGGCCAGGTGGGCAGAGACTGCTTTGCCTCATTACTCAATCTCTGCCATTTTCACCTGACATTTTGGACTGTTATTACCTGTCTGACATTTCAGAGCCAGAACAACGTGTCTACATTGAGCTGATTACATAATGGCCTCTCCCCTCACACCTTGCTTACTCCAGAGCAGTGAGTAATATAGAAGGAAACAATTAATAACACAGACCCTGAGCTCCCACAATTAGTGTTGAGTGCAACGGCCAGGGAAGCCGTTATCCAGCACGCTAGGGCTGCTAGGGCTGCTAGCGCTAACATGTAAGCTACATGAACGCAAGTGTGTGCTGTAACCACACTTCTGGCCCTCAGTGGTGAAAAAGCTTTAGCGGTACAGAAGCAACCCCTGTTTGGGCCATGTGCCATGTGTCGCCTGAACATATGAGTACCTGTTTGTTTTTAAGGGTAGCAGGGAAATCCACTAGCATTTTATTTTGAGAAGAGCCATGTAGGACACTCAGGAGCCTGAATAGTCGCTACAGGAGAGTAAAAAGAAGAACTCCGAGATGGCGGTGAAAGCCCTATCCACACAGGGTTACATTTACCTGGACACAATATCATTAAGTTCATGACCTATATCCTATATCACCACCAGTTTCTAAAATATCTGTGCCTAAATGTAAATAAATTAACACATACTGATTGAATTGTTTTTAATTGTCTTTTAAAGTTACATCATAATAAAACTATCAAAGTTCGTAGAAATACAACCCATTAGGGACTCACCTTTCCTGTGGTGGTTTTATTGCTGTCCAGATCGACAGTTTTATCACTGAAGAGATGTGTAAATCTTTATTATAAACATCCCCTGATAGATTTATTACATAATATTTTATTTTTATATATTTATTTATTAAAGGTAGGCCCTTAAATGCAGCCACATGTGCACTTCCAATTTAAAGCACTCCCAACTCCAATTATGACAAATGACCAATCAGAATTGGTAATTTATCTATTTCTAGAATCCTCCATGCTGTTTAGTGACAATCAGCTTGGTGTAAATCTGATATACTGAATAAAGCTTTAAAAAGTAAAACCCTAATCGCTTAATTGCTGACACCCAAAAAAAATTACTTCACAAATGTCTCCAGTGCCATGCTTCACAAACACACACACAGAAAGTCAGAAACTTCACAGATTATAGCAAACATTTACAGCAATTGCTAAAATGCTCCATAACTCCGTAGTAGAAATACAACTACTACATACAAAACATATGCGTTTATATGTGTAATGTGGAGCAATCATGAGTGAGATGCATTCGCTGATAATAGCAAAAATCATTAAGGGCAAATCCAACATCCGGGTTGTTAAGACAGTCCAGGGTCATGGAGCCAATGTGAAGTGATCCAGAGGACATAACGAATGATAAACACATGACAAAAACAGAGAACTTGAAAATACAAATGATGCTAGAATATTAGTTTTTTTGCAGCTGCTAACACCCAAAAAGTTTTTTGCAGCTGCTAAGACACATAAGTCGCACTTATAGCACAATTTTGGAAACCACTAACCAATGCAGCCTATCTGTTCACCTGGTGCACTTAACCTTAAGCACATTATCTGCCTTACACTAATTTAGAAATTCTAAAACACACAAAACATTAAACACAATTCTTTACATAAGATCTCATCTGCTATGATTGCTTGTCCTCTTCCTCATTCTTGTCCTCTTCATCATTATCTCTAGTACTGGACTCCATTGATGTGCAACAAAGATTTCCAACTTGTGGCCTCTTTACAGGGATTAGGCTCTGATGTCTAAAGATTTGTAAAAAGTATTTGTTGCCTGGCAGTGTTTTCCAAAGTAAACACATGGTTTTCAGTTTTTAATGTTGTGTCTTATGTAAAAACTGTGTTTACTGTAATGTTTTACAAAAAGTATGTTTTAAAATTTCTAAATGAGTGTAAGGTAGAGAATGTGTTTAAGGTTTAGTGCACCAGGTCATCAAATAGGCTGCATAGGTTAGTGGTTTCCAAAATTGTGCTATAAGTACGACTTGTGTGTCTTAGCAGCTGCAAAAAAACGATAAATGACACAGTATGCAGTGGTGCTCACTCATCATATTACAAATAAACTAATATTACACTTAAACACGTCAGGATGATACAGAGACTGTATCTCTTTTTATGGATCTTCCAATAATCTTCTACAGACGAGTCAAAAATATCGAAGTCATGTTCATCAAGAGTGAGAAAAATGACCATTCAGATTTTATCTGTTGCACTGTAGCCTACAACCGCTCTATATGTGCAATGTGTACATTGTTATCACACATTCTTCCTTATACAGTAGTACTGCAGCAGTAATCTGATCTCTGGGAGGACAAGTAACAGTATTCCTTTGCAAGGGATGTAATCAGATCATCAAAATTAAGGAATTGTCATTTACAGTGGCAAAGGCATTTTTATACTAATGGACATTGTGTTAACATAACTGTTTGCTTTGCCAGTTGCTATGGCAGCAATGAAGTTAGGAAACTCAAAGAACTACACTCTCTGAACTTTATAAGCCCATGGAATGAATGTTATGTTTTAAACTGCTTTTTTAAAAATATGAACTAGATCCACCTTGTAGAACTTCAGAAGCACTTTGCTCTAGAGTCGATGAGGGACATCCGTCTGAAACATTCTGTCTCTGTAAACTTTACACTCCATTGCAGTCTCTCTCTCTTGTACATGCATGCATACATACATATATACATACATACATCTAGGAGGGAGAGAGAGAGAGAGTGGAGAGAGAGAAAGAGTGAAGAGAAAGAGATACATACACACAGAAAGAATGATTCAAGATTATAGAGAATTTTCACACAGTTTTCAGAGAAACAGGACATTTCGGCCAGAGGTCCTTCATCATCTGTGCAAGCAAAGTACTTCTGAATTTGCAGGAGGAGAAATCAGTTTATATTTAAAAAAGCAGATTTTGTTTAAACATCTAAGTACCTTCTTATATAGTCCAGGACAAACTCACTATGACCTCCATACACTGTTCTCTCTCTCTCATGCTCACTCCCTCCCTCTCTCCCTCCTTCTTTCTCTCTCTGTTGCTCTCTCTCTGTTTCACTCCCTCTCCCTCTCTCTCTTTCTTTTTTGCTCTCTCACTCTCTCTCACTTTCTCTCTCTATAACTCTCTCCCTCTAAAGCATTCAAATCTTTTGTAACACTTCAGTACACATCTCTGCAGTTGTTGGTCTCATATTGTTGCTTTCAAAGAAACACAGCCATGTCAGCCCATTAATCTTCCTGTAACTTCTAGTGTGTAGAACTACGGAAAGCTTCCAGTGGTCTGGCCAAAATAAAGATGCCAAAAATTCAACTCGTTATTTTCATTTTAAATTTCTTAAAGTTAAAAACAGTGTACAAAATGTATATTTGTATTTGTGCAAGTGCCCCCTGACAGGGCCAAGTATCAAACACACACACACACACACACACACACACACACACACACACACACACACACACACACATACACACACACACACACACACACACACACACCCATGAGAGCAGAGCACACGGTACATACACATCAAACATATGCAGAAAAGCAACTGTCACAACCCTACACACACACACACACACACACACACCAGTACTTATATGGCTGAGTGAGAGCGTTGTGAAGGAAGAGGCTGGGTGGAAGTGCTGGTGGAAGAGAGCAGAGCTTCTAACGCTCATCACACTCCTGTTTGTCTCCCTCTTTCACTCTTTCTAAGTGCAGAGCAAGGGAGCCCTGCGCTCCAAAAATGAGCAAAGTAAACTTTCAAGAAGAAAGTGGCAAGAACTCAGTGCGTGGGAGAGAGAGAAAGAGAGAGAGAGAGAGCGAGAGAGAGACAGAGAGAGAGAGAGAAGATAACATTATTTATATATTTCCCAGCTTGTGTTTTTTCAGGAACTTATTCAGAATGTGCGTTTTGAATTCCCCGCACGGCGCCGCCCGGGACCAGAAAGGGCGGCGGGGAGGAAGTACTGGCAGTACGGCGCTGGAAACACCTGATGAGCAGAGAAAACATGTCACCTCTAAAAAGCTCGGCAGCTTCTCACTGAGGGCCTCTGTACCTGCCCCACGCCAGATCTGCCTTCACCTCCTCCTGCATCACACACCACCAGGCCAGGCTGCTTGGAGCTTTACTCTCACTTTCTGGGGATTCTCTCTCTCTCTCTCTATCTCTCTCTGCATCAGTTTTTTTCCCTTTCACTCTCTCCATCTCTTTCTCTCTCTCCCTCACTCTTTCTCTGTCTGCCCGTCTTTGATCTCTCGCTGCCTCCCTTTCCCTCTTTCTTTCTCTCTCTCTCTCCCCCTCTTCCTCCACCTTCCCAGACACATTTAATTTGAGGAGATTAAAGGATGGATCGGGAGGAGCCGACGTTCGGGCTTTTTGCTCGGAGCCATATTTCCCTCGGCTTACTGTCACCTCAGTCCACATGATGCAAAGCCCCCTGACCTCCTATCGCCAGATTTACCTAAGCACAGAGCTTACATCACCCATCGGAGAAAAGCTCTGGAGCACTGCAGAAACAACACGTGCAAGGTGTCAAAAGCCAGAATTTATGATTGGCTCAGGAATTAAATAGACATTACTAATTAAACAGGGCTTCAACAGCCTATCATAAATTCTATTAGGGTGTCCAAACAGCACACCAACAGAATACACCTTGGTTTCTCCGTACGGCACAAGCTCAGGAAATATTTGCATTTCACAGCAGCAAAACCTGACCTGCATTTAGACACTGCAGCTCTACTGAGATTATAAAACCAGGTTTAGAAAAGAGCAGATAGTTTTGGTGCTTTACATGGTGTGTGTAGCTGACCTCATCACATACAGTGATCCTTTGGAGTCATCAATGATGAACCATATATTTAAAGACAGTGTTCATGTTACTGTTTTATATGGGTGTTCCAGTGAAAATACATTTATTCACTTAGCTATTCAAAAAACAATCCAACACCACTTACATGTATCGTCATATCAAT